>NC_065921.1:66895205-67195362 GCF_024586455.1 Bactrocera neohumeralis | reverse complement strand
AGCATCTTCTTCCATCTATAAATACCGGACGCAGCTTTTGAAGCTTTCGGCTTCATCGGATCTTAATACAAATTTTTCCGAAGTCGATTGTGCGAAGAACATTTAGAAAGACTTGAATCTCTGTTACAATCCTTTCATTAAAATCTAATTTTCATGTTCATGTTCTCAAACTTATCAACGACAGTTTAAGCGTATTTTCCTTTAAAAAACTCTACTAGAGGAATATTTTTACTATTCTTCTTCTTCTTAGCGTAGACACCGCTTACGCGATTATAGCCGAGTTAACAACAGCGCGCCAGTCGTTTCTTCTTTTCCCTACGTGGCGCCAATTGGATATTCCAAGCGAAACCAGATCCTTCTCCACTTGGTCCTTCCAACGGAGTGGAAGTCTTCCTCTTCCTCTGCTTCCCCCGGCGCGTACTGCGTCCAATACTCTCAGAGCTGGAGTGTTTTCGTCCATCCGGACAACATGACCTAGCCAGCGTAGCCGCTGTCTTTTAATTCGCTGAACTATGTCGATGTCGTCGTAAATCTCGTACAGCTCATCGTTCCATCGAATGCGGTATTCGCCGTGGCCAACGCGCAAAGGACCATAAATCTTTCGCAGAACTTTCCTCTCGAAAACTCGCAGCGTCGACTCATCCGTTGTTGACATCGTCCAAGCCTCTGCACCATATAGCAGGACGGGAATTATGAGTGACTTATAGAGTTTGGTTTTTGTTTGTCGAGAGAGGACTTTGCTTCTCAATTGCCTACTCAGTCCGAAGTAGCACCTGTTGGCAAGATTTATCCTGCGTTGGATTTCTAGGCTGATATTGTTGGTGGTGTTTACTCTGGTTCCAAGATAGACGAAATTATCTACAACTTCAAAGTTATGACTGTCAACAGTGACGTGAGTGCAAAGTCGCGAGCGCGACGACTGTTTGTTTGATGACAAGAGATATTTCGTCTTGCCTTCGTTCACTGCCAGACCCATTTGTTTTACTTCCTTGTCCAGTCTGGAGAAAGCAGAACTAACGGCGCGGGTGTTAAGGCCGATGATATCAATATCATCGGCATACGCCAGCAGCTGTACACTCTTATAGAAGATGGTACCTTCTCTATTTAGTTCTGCGGCTCGAACTATTTTCTCCAAAAGCAGGTTGAAAAAGACGCACGATAGGGAATCGCCTTGTCTGAAACTTCGTTTGGTATCGAACGGCTCGGAGAGGTCCTTCCCGATTCTGACGGAGCTTTTGGTATTGCTCAACGTCAGTTTACACAGTCGTATTAGTTTTATGGGGATACCAAATTCAGACATCACGGCATAAAGGCAGCTCCTTTTCGTGCTGTCGAAAGTAGCTTTGAAATCGACGAAGAGGTGGTGTGTGTCGATTCTCCTTTCTCGGGTCTTTTCCAAGATTTGGCGCATGGTGAATATCTGGTTGGTTGTTGATTTTCCAGGTCTGAGGCCACACTGATAAGGCCCAATCAGTTTGTTGACGGTGGGCTTTAATCTTTCACACAATACGCTCGATAGAACCTTATAAGCGATGTTGAGGAGGCTAATCCCACGGTAGTTGGCGCAGATTGTGGGGTCTCCCTTTTTATGGATTGGGCATAGCACACTTAAATTCCAATCGTTGGGCATACTTTCGTCCGACCATATTTTACAAAGAAGCTGATGCATGCTCCCTATTAGTTCTTCGCCGCCGTGTTTGAATAGCTCGGCCGGTAGTCCGTCGGCCCCTGCCGCTTTGTTGTTCTTCAGGCGGGCGAATGCTATTCGAACTCCTTCATGGTCGGGTAGTGGAACGTCTGCTCCATCGTCATCGATTGGGGAATCGGGTTCTCCTTCTCCTGGTGTTGTGCGTTCACTGCCATTCAGCAGGCTGGAGAAGTGTTCCCTGCATAATTTAACTATGCTCTGGGCATCGGCGACTAGATCACCTTTGGGGACTCTACAAGGGTATGCTCCGGTCTTGAAACCTTCTGTAAGCCGCCGCATTTTTTGTAGAATTTTCGAGCATTACCCCTGTCGGCCAGCTTATCAAGCTCTTCGTACTCACGCATTTCGGCCTCTTTCTTCTTCCGTCTGCAAATGCGTCTCGCTTCCCTCTTCAACTCTCGGTATCTATCCCATCCCGCACGTGTTGTGGTCGATCGTAACGTTGCGAGGTAGGCAGCCTGTTTTCTCTCCGCTGCGACACGGCACTCCTCGTCGAAACAACTGTTCTTTTGCACTTTCCGAAAACCAATGGTTTCGGTTGCAACTGTACGTAAGGAATTTGAAATGCCGTCCCACAGTTCCCTTATACCGAGTTGTTGACTAGTGCTCTCAGAGAGCAGGAGTGCAAGCCGAGTAGAAAATCGTTCGGCTGTCTGTTGTGATTGCAGCTTCTCGACGTCGAACCTTCCTTGTGTTTGGTGGCGTGCGTTTTTTGCTGCACAGAGGCGAGTGCGAATCTTAGCTGCAACAAGATAGTGGTCCGAGTCGATGTTAGGACCTCGGAGCGCACGCACATCTAAAACACTGGAGACGTGTCTTCCATCTATCACAACATGATCGATCTGGTTGGTAGCTTTTCGATCCGGAGACAGCCAGGTAGCTTGATGAATCTTCTTATGCTGGAATCTAGTACTACAGATAACCATATTTCGGGCCCCGGCGAAGTCAATCGGCCTCAACCCATTAGGGGATGTTTCGTCGTGGAGGCCGAATTTACCGACCGTAGTGCCAAATATACCTTCTTTGCCCACCCTGGCGTTAAAGTCGCCAAGCACGATTTTGACATCGTGGCGGGGGCAGCTCTCATAAGCGCGCTCCAAGCGCTCATAGAAGGCATCTTTGGTCACATCATCCTTCTCTTCCGTCGGGGCGTGGGCGCAAATCAGCGATATGTTGAAGAACCTGGCTTTGATGCGGCGATGACGGCGGTGATGACATTCCACGATGCATGCCCTCAATTCGTAGACCTTATTTCGTTTGCCATGGTCGTCATCAAAAGAGGGGTCTCTCATCCGAGGCTGATTGCTAATTTTCATTGGTAGAGGTTTTTTACGTGTCGGGTCCCAAACCCAGCGCACAACCCTGCGGAGGGGATGTTTCGCCTTCTCACTTTAGCTCACCTTCAAACGGATGTTCTTAGGCTACCCAGAGGATAATTGGTCAAAGACCGGAAGTAGTGAGCTACTTGAGTCATATGTAAAAGAATCGTTTCTGGCCACTCCCAAGTGAATGGCGTTCAGAGAACTTTCCTCACTTGCGTGAACTTCTACATATGACTCCATCCTCCTTCGCTTAAGTCCCGTTTTTACTATTACTACTATTAAATAATACATTTCATTTAACATCGACCGAAAAAAAAGGAGAACTCAATATTAATGTGGAAGCCAACTTATCTTAATCTACATATACACAAAATTCCTATTGGCACTCGATAGAAGAGACCGTAGTAACATAATAGGAATATTAACTGTTCACTGTTTGGTGGCGACACGCGCCCGCAGGATGGGGCTGACAGATCGAGAAGACTGCAGGAAATGTTTAAAGCAGGGCACCAGGGAACCAATGGTGTGAACTTGTCCCACATCTCCCCACATCTGAGGTCCCCACGATAACTATGACACACTGGCGGAGATATCAATAGTGAGGCCGCAGAGTCTGTTAAAATTCACGTCAAGTGCTGACGTCCTAAAGGATGATAACTCCCCTTGGACCTAGCAACTAAACACCATCTGGTATCGCAAATGACCAAAACTGGTCTATGCGTGGCTTATTGGCCTACCAGATTAACTTTACCTATCTTAACATATGTATAGTACTGTAAACTTAAATAAGTCGCTTAAGTCCCGTTCAGCACTTACTAGTTCATAGTAGTATAACAAATAAGAAAGAGCAGAGAGATACTGACACTGGTTGCAACTTAAGCTAGCTCCAAATGAAGATCATGAATGGTGTGTTTAGATGAGACAATGGGATAACAAATTAGGTCACAGTTAGATCACTTTATTATATGGCTAAAATTCTTGAAACTGTAAGATACGAAAAACACTCTAAATTTTGTAATAATTTTCATTGAAAACTTAGGCGTTCAATGTTCTTTTTATGAAAGTACTACTTGGATTACTTTCCGTGAAAGTAGCTGTGATTATTGTTTCAAAACCCTTTAAAGTGGCCCATTCGAGATTTCTTAGATAGCAACTTTTCGTGTATAAAACGAGATTGTTGTTCCCATAAGATTTATAGTGTTTATTAATTATTTTAATTTTACGCGATTTTTTTCTTGAAACAGTCACTGAGTTCCCGTATTCCATGCTTCACATAAAAAGTTACTGTATCTGCCTCGAGCGAGATCAGTAAGTGTAGTTCAGCTACCAGCAGTTGTGGGTGATAATAGGGGTCGATATTGTACTTTGACTTATTGGCACTCAGGCGGTGAGGCTATAGATTTTTGAGAACGCAAATTGGTAAAGTTGCTGGTAGAAACATCTTGATTAATTATCCATTGTCTAGCTTTCGCCAAACTAAGGTAGAATCTTGTCTTTCTACGAACCCGTCGAATTGGCTGAAGCAGTTATTATCCGGCTCAATAAATATGTGGTTTGCTCTAGGCGCTTTATAGATATGAGACGGCCTTTTCGATCCAAACCTAGGAGCTTTAAACATGAGAGCGTAAAGGCATTTCTAGCTGTGCAAGAGTAATTATTCGTGGCCTCACAAAAAATCAGCCTATTTACCTAACCGAACATCTTATCAATAAAGTAAAACAGGTTTGATGATTTTTAAAGGGGGTGTTACGCTTTTTAATTGAAAAGGAAATAAGATAAATATTGCTGTAAGACCTCTAAGCCAGTCCAACATTCGGAATATTTCTCTCAATCTTATTGAAAACTTATATGAAGCGCCTAGGAAAAAGTCGAAGCTCAGCAAACGGAGTTGGTAAAAACGCAAGTTATTGCAAGACATGATGAAGACTCTCATTGAAAAGAATTTACAAACTGCAAATAAACAGTTCCAACAAAAAAGCATCATAGAAACTGCATGCATGGTACATATTTGTACGTATTTATGGACTTTTGGAACACAAAGCGGGCACTTCGTTAGAGCACTTTTGTTTGATTGCTGCTTACGCATGCGCATGCATACCTCTTTGCTTACATTTTTGGCAGCAGCCTGTACATGAAGCATTGTGTGTGTGTGTGTAAGTGTGGTACACAAACGCGAGTTATGAAACAATTAGAAAAGTTTTTGGCCTCTCTTTCTCAGACACCCAAAAGGCTATTTCAAACTACATATTTCTCGTAGGTTGAAAACGTTGCAGTTCAGTTGGTTGCATGCGTGTGTGTGAGTGCAAGTACCATACTTACATATATGCTAATATGTGCGTATGTCAGCAAGCACTTTGTGCAATTTGCACGGCTATCTTGGATTCAAGACACGCTTTGCACTCACGCAGACAAAAATTTTTGTTTCATGTTTTATTCGAAATATCGATATGTACATTAAGGCTAACCAAAAATATGGAGAATTGCGTACGCGGGAAATGTACTACAAATCATTGCGAACAACTTTGCCTAAGAGACTATGGGGCTAAAACCGATTTCAAGTCAGTCACTTAGATACATTTTGATATTCTAATCATCATTTGTCGGAACCCGTCAGATCGCACAATTATATCACATCTATTCTATGCAACCGATTATTCAGATTTTTTAAAATTTTCATGGAAATAAAATCGGCCTGCTCTAATCTACATTTATTCAGTTGCAAACACACCGTATTGACGCTTTTATATTTTTTTAAAACTTCCCGCCGATTTTCTCAAGCCACCTCTATTTACAAACTTCCAAATCTTTTATTTTTGCATTTTTCAAGCCTTTTGCTTTTGTTACTGTAGCCAGACTTGTAAATTTCACTTTGTGTGCATTTTTTTACAAATAACAACAACTAAAATAAATATGCAATTCCCACCAAAAAAACAAACATACTTTTTCATTAATTTTCATACATATGTGCGTTAGCAATTAATACAACGGGTGATCCAAGTAGAGATACTTTTTTCAATAGCCTATTTTTGACAGATTACACGTTAGCCCTGTCACGCTGTCATGTTATTTTTGTTCAATATTGTTTGGCATTTCATCATGCAAAGACTTACGCCTGAACAATGTTTACAAATTGTTCAATTTTATTACGAAAAGTCACGTTCTGTAAAGAATAAGTTTCGGGCGCTTTGCTCAATTTATGGTCAACATAATCGGCCTACTAAGTGTACTATTCGCACCGCTATCACCCACCTTGAGGCCCAGCATTCATTATTGTATAATATTCGACCGTATGGACCACGTCCAGCATGCAGGGAAAAAATATAGCAGCCGTAGTTGAAAGTGTACACGAAGATCGTGGAGAGTCTACTCGGCGCCATTCGCTGCCACTCGAACTGACGTATGGAACGACTTGGCGCAAATTAAGTCGAGATATTAAACTGAAATTGTAAAAACATAGCTTTTGCAAGAACTGAAGCCGCTCGACTTTCCCAAGAGACATCGCTTCGCTCTATGGGCACTTGAAAGGTTACAAAAAGATCCGACGTTAAGTGATGAGGCCAGTTCTGGCTCCATGTGTATGTAAATAAGCAAAATTGACACACAATAAAAAAAACGGTTTGGTGTGGTTTGTGGGCTGGTGGAATCATCGGTCCACAACTTTTCGAAAATGATGCCGGTGTGAACATAACCGTCAATGGCGACCGTTATCGCGACATGATAACTGACTATTTAAAGCTTGAAATTGAAGCTCATGATCTCGGCGACATTTGGTTTTAATAATTCGGCACCACTTCCCATAATAGATTTTTTGAGAGAACACTTCGGTGGACAGCCAATTTAAATTTTTGACTCGTTCGATTGACCCACCAAGATCGTATGATTTCACACCGCTAGACTTTTCCCTGTGGGGATATACAAAATCTAAAGTCTATGCGGACAATCCCGTTTACATTCAGGCTTTGGAGCAGCACATCAGGCTTGTCATTCGCCAGTTACCAGTCGAAATGCTGTCATTGAAAATTGTACTCAACGAAAGGATATACAATATTTCTGAGACGTAGTCGCGGCTAACATTTGAAAGAGATAATTTCCAATAAATAAATGCCAAAGAACGTTCTTTCAAATCATACTAAACATTTCCCATTAAATTTGTAGTTACTGTGTGTTTTCTTTAATAAAAAGGGGAACCCCAAAAGGCATCTCCCTTTATAATGTATATACACAGTCAAAAAATATATATGTAGATGGTTAAGGTAATTCGTGGACCAATTTTACACATTTTTGGAATTATGTTCACTTCATATTGCTAAAATAACTTACAAATTGATCGCTTATATAGCAATAAATTCAAACGGAAATCTGAAAATCTTTTATTCTGTACATAAAGTCTAGAAATTTACCTGATCAAAGCAGACTATTATAAGGAATCTCTGAATTTCAATAATATACCTCTGAACCGATATTTTCAGTAAAAAATTCGCCATAGGTAGTGAAGTTCACATGTTCAGAATCTGGAGATTGAAAAATTGTATACGGTTTCGATAGTCCTTGATTCAGTAATGACAGTATAGAAGCACTATTTTTGCATAGCTTTGAGTCCGAAAAAATCATTGGTGCCTGATATATATTATGTAAAGTAAAAAAATTAAAAGAAATTGAGAATTTGTTTTATGGGAAGTAGGCGTGGTTGTTGTCCGATTACACAATAATGTTGTGATTGTGTTCTGCAAAAATTTCAATCGGTCAAGTAATCTCTGAGATATAGATTTTCAGCTAAAGACGGACAGTGACATGCTCATTGGAATTACTCATATTAACTCCTCTTCTATCCATTTGTGGGTCGAAATTATTATTTGTTACATTCCGCGCCTTTATTCACTATTCAGTGGAATGGTTTGAAAGTTTAAACACAGTCATAGTCATAGTAAAAGTCCAACATTAGCACTAAGCATGCTATTTAGCTCTTTTTCAGTGTATTTAAATTTTTAGCCTAACTTTGCTAGATACTCGTAATTACATATCCCACCAAATATTCTGTTGCCTTTTGAGGTTTGATGCCATCCAGGGTTGAATATTCGATATGATTTTGAGCCATAAAAATCTACCCTGACGAATTTCTTGCTATTTTTCTCAAACAATACTAATTATTTGGGACCACAAACGTTATTCAGCACTTCTTAGAATTCAGTAATATTATGGTGACAGATACTATCTTCTATTCTACGCTTTAGCCATAATGAAATACACTTTTAAATAGCATTAGCTAAATACTTTCAAATGATATTCAACCCAAAATTTCATTGCCTTTTAAGGTTCAGAGCAACAGTTCTACTCTGATGAATATATAATTTTTATAATTAAAAGCTTACTAGCTGACCCGGCAGCCGTTGTCCTGCCTGAAATTATGTGTTTTGAAATGAAAAGAAAGTTGAATTTATATTGTGTTGAAAATCATTTATTTTCGATTTTTCCAAATTTTTTCAATGTAACGAAGCTTGATAAACAATATTTTTTGTTTTGTTTCGGTGCGTAAATGTACAGAGAAGATGGTTTTCCAACTCGTGAGCACGCCACGTCTATCCGGCCGTGTGAAAAACATAGCATTTCCAAATTTATGCCACACACTTCTAGCGACTATCCTTGTGTCCTATTGATTCTCATATCAAATGCAATTTTCACTGGAAACGGAATGCGTTGGAACTGATATGGAAAATTGTAGAACTATGGAAAGGAATTGTAGAAAGCATTCTGCCCTTTATAAGATAAACTGAAAAGGTTTGAACTGAAATGGCAAATCGTTGGAGCTCAGAGGAATTCGTAGAGTCAAGCATTCTGCCCCATTCTATAAGATAGCTACGTTACAATCAGTCGGGTTGCATTACACAGTTTCGGTGCTTGAAGACTGCGAAACATAATAACGACAGATCCAACTTTGAGACGCAAATAATGCGGTGTCATACCAAGCCTCTTCAAAGCACTTAGAAATTCCACTTGATAATTCGCGGCTTCGTCTCATTGTCAAGACGATCGATCGATTTGTATGAGCGCAAGTCTCCCGGAATTTGACTTTAAATCTTCCAGTTTAAGTCAACAACATCGGTATTTTTGGCAGCTAAAATTGTGCGTGCTCTCAAGAAATCGTAGTTACGATAATTTGGTCAATGTCTGAATATTCTTTATGAGTTCATCTTTCATGAATTGATAAACGGCAGATGGAATTGATATTAAACCGCCGGAAGTATCAACCAGAATTTTTTGGAGAACTAAAAGAATAGAGAAGGTTCAAAGCGTAAAAAATGCGATGAGCGTGTTTCACCACAGCAAGATCAGAAGGAGAAATCTTAACAGTGGCGCGTGAACAGAGCTGAGCATTCAATGAAAATTATGCTCAGAAATATACATTGCTATTACAGACGCATGTTGGCCTTTCGCTTATATTTTTATATGTTTACATGCAATCATATTAATTGATATGAATATCATTTTGCGAATTTTTCTGAATTCGTTCAAAATTGATAACATTATCATTAAATTATGCTATTTTCAAAGTAATATTTGTAGGTAATGTACAAATAAGAGATACCTTTTAAAAATTTCGTATGTTTGATAATATGTATGTCATAAATTCACAATATGTATGTATATGGATACGTTATATGTATATATTTATGACATACTTTCATAATATCCTAAAAAACTTAATATATTACAAGAATATTGTCTGTAAATTACATTTCTTCATTTAAATTTTCATACGCATCTACATATTAGCACATAGTTACATAGTACATACATACATATGTAAGTACAATTCAAATTCAAATCGTGATATTATCATTTATCAGTAAAAAGCGTGAGCGCACTGCTCTATATGTACATACATATGCATATGTGCACGACATTGCCCAACAAATAATGTATACACAAACCAACATACAAATATGCGTACACATGTAAATATGTGCGTATGACATTCCCACACAAATAATGCATACACAACATACATACTTATATGCGTTCACATATAGATATGTATGTCATCCGCAAATATTACGAATATTGTTCTACAAAAACAACAATGGGTTCAAATAGCATCAGCGGCGTCACAAGTCAATATGGCAGCCAAGTCGATGCCCAAATTTGTAGAAAAACACCTAACAACAATATTTTCATTCATGAACGCAAGCGCACTTTCAACAGGCAAACTTGCTTCATTCATAAAAACAGACGCCATAACATCTCCCCGAGCATGCCTTTGCCCACAAGCGTCTTTTCGCGACGATGGCAAAAGCTAAAAATCATAAATTGAACAACTTTCTGATGCTTCTTCACAGAAAGAAGTGACAAAAGTGGCAACATAGCCGTTGTCGATTTACAATATTTGTCTAAAATATTTTTCCGTGACTCGCAAAAATCTGCGTCGATATGTATGCAAGCTCACACACAAACATATATATCTACGCTGGTTTGTTTGCGACGCTGGTACAGCGGCAAGGGAAGCAGTGGCAATTGGCGATCGTTCGTTTGTGTTTTCGGCACAGCTCGGATTTTCTACCAACAACACAATGTTGTGACGCGTCAGCTTTGGGCACATTGAAGTGCTGAAGACAATGAGCGCGACCGACTGCAAGCGACATCTGTCAATTATTACAATACACACGTTCTTAGGGACACAGTTATTGAAGCAGCTGCAGAACTACATAACTGTGTCCATAAGAACATGTGTATTCTAATATTTGACAGATGTCGTTTGCAGTCTGTCGCGCTCATTGTGTTCAGCACTTGACTCTTTGACTTGAAAGCAAAAAATATGAGCTTCGCCATTGGTTGTTCGCGTCAACGGAAATTTCGCATGAAGCATTGAATGTACATATTTACATACATTTGTTGCATGTAGACAAATTTACGAACATTATGCGTATGGTTCTTATATTTGTTTACATGCACACATAATAATACATATATATATGGGCAAATGTGCGACCGCTTGGTCATTTAACATGATATCGAAAAGTTTATTGACGAAAGCAAATATTTATTTAAGTATATTATTATACATATGAATGTCGTACCAAACCTATATAAAATGCATAATTAGATAATATAACAAATCTTATTGAATTATACATATATTTGCAAAGATTTTATGGAATTCATCATAAAATAGCTCAATTTTAAAATATATATGTACATACTTATGTGCTTCCATAACAAATATACATACATACAAACATATGTATACCGATCTATAAATTACATACATATATGCAGCATCGTTTGCGCATAGTAAATATGCGAATCTGTAAGCGTACATTCCTTAACATTGGAATTATTATTTTTCTCATTTAACACTGAAAATGCTCAATTCTGCTATTTTCGTGTCCCCTGATGTTAAGTGGTGAAACACGCTAATAATTTTCTGTGGTGAAACACGCTCATCCAAAACAGTAAATATCCCAAAATTGAAATATCCCTAAATTTTCGTCATCGTGAACCTTCTCTATAAATATACGTTCTCTGAGAGAAGGTTCACGATGACGAAAATTTAGGGATATTTCACTGGGATATTTATGTTTTGGATGAGCGTGTTTCACAAAATTATTAGCGTGTATTCACCACTATATAAATAGCAGAATTTTTCAGTGTTAAATGAGAAAAATAATAATTCCAATGTTAAGGAATGTACGCTTACAGATTCGCATATTTACTATGCGCAAACGATGCTGCATATATGTATGTAATTTATAGATCGGTATACATCTGTTTGTATGTATGTATATTTGTTATGGAAGCACATAAGTATGTACATACATATTTTAAAATTGAGCTATTTTATGATGAATTCCATAAAATCTTTGCAAATATGTACATATATAATTCAATAAGATTTTTATTACTATCTAATTATGCATTTTATATACTTAGGTTTGGTACGACATTCATATGTATAATAATATACTTAAATAAATATTTGCTTTCGTCAATAAACTTTTCGATATCATGTTAAATGACCAAGCGGTCGCACATTTGCCCATATATGTATTATTATGTGTGCATGTAAACAAATATAAGTACCATAAGCATAATATTCGTAAATTTGTCTACATGCAACAAATGTATGTAAATATGTACATTCAATGCTTCATGCGAAATTTCCGTTGACGCGAACAACCAATGGCGAAGCTCATATTTTTTGCTTTCAAGTCAAAGAGTCAAGTGCTGAAGACAATGAGCGCGACAGACTGCAAACGACATCTGTCAAATATTAGAATACACATGTTCTTATGGACACAGTTATGTAGCTCTGCAGCTGCTTCAATAACTGTGTCCCTAAGAACGTGTAACAATATTTTGTACATTCCTTGACAGATGTCAATCTCGGTTATTGCAGTCGGTCGCGCTCATTGTCTTCAGCACTTCACATATGTGCCCATAGCTGACGCGAGTAGTATTAAAACAATAATTTCTATGGTAGAAAAACCGTGAGATGCCGAAAATACAGTTAACGAACGATCGATTTTCAATTGTACACTGCTTCCCTTCCGCTGTACCATAAATCAGCCGGAATAAATAGCGTATATATATATGTTTGTGTGTGAGCTTCGACAAATAAACTATCGACGCAATTTTATTCTAAAAATATTTTAGACAAATATTGTAAATCGACAACGGCTTGTTGCCACTTTTTCTTCTTTCTGTGAAGAATATCAGAAAGTTGTTCAATTTATGATTTTTAGCTTTTGCCATCGTCGCGAAAAGACGCTTGTGGGCAAAGGCATGCTCGGGGAGATGTGACGGCGTCTGTTTTTATGAATGGAGCAAGTTTGCCTGTTGAAAGTGCGCTTGCGTTCATGAATGAAAATATTGTTGTTAGGTGTTTTTCTACAAATTTGGGCATCGACTTGGCTGCCATATTGACTTGTGACGCCGCTGATGCTATTTGAACCCATTGTTGTTTTTGTAGAACAATATTCGTAATATTTGCGGATGACATACATATCTATATGTGAACGCATATAAGTATGTATGTTGTGTATGCATTATTTGTGTGGGAATGTCATACGCACATATTTACATGTGTACGCATATTTGTATGTTGGTTTGTGTATACATTATTTGTTGGGCAATGTCGTGCACATATGCATATGTATGTACATATAGAGCAGTGCGCTCACGCTTTTTACTGATAAATGATAATATCACGATTTGAATTTGAATTGTACTTACATATGTACATATGTATGTATATAACTATGTGCTAATATGTAGATGCGTATGAAAATTTAAATGAAGAAATGTAATTTACAGACAATATTCTTGTAATATATTAAGTTTTTTAGGATATTATGAAAGTATGTCATAAATATATACATATAACGTATCCACATACATACATATGTATGTACATACATATTTGTGAATTTATGACATACATACATATTATCAAACATACGAAATTTTTAAAAGGTATCTCTTATTTGTACATTACCTACAAATATTACTTTGAAAATAGCATAATTTAATGATAATGTTATCAATTTTGAACGAATTCAGAAAAATTCGCAAAATGATATTCATATCAATTAATATGATTGCATGTAAACATATAAAAATATAAGCGAAAGGCCAACATGCGTCTGTAATAGCAATGTATATTTCTGAGCATAATTTTCATTGAATGCTCAGCTCTGTTCACGCGCCACTGTTAAGATTTCTCCTTCTGATCTTGCTGTGGTGAAACACGCTCATCGCATTTTGTTAGCCAAAAATATTTTTTACGCTCTCCGCGCCGTGAACCTTCTCTATTCTTTTACGTTCTCTGCCGAAGGTCATTTTTCCGGTGGATTGTGTAAATATTTGAGAACACACCTGGATGTCAATCTAGTGGTTGGCCTTCCTTTCTGCGTAATTTTGTTGCTGGCGGTGTTTCCACTGGCTGCACTATATTCTCTAAGTTGAAGTACACTCTTTGGCCATTCTGCAAATTAACTGCGAGACGCAAAACAGTCGGAAAACGTTCATGAATTGCTAAAGTAAATATCCTACAAAGCGCTTTATTGCAGTTCGACCGTATCGTTCAAGGCCCATAACTGCCACGTTGCATCCCTTAGTGACTTACTTGCAAACATATTTGATCGATTTCACCAAACTACAATATCAAACATTGACAGATTTGAATGTGAATTAGACAACAGTGGCGAATATAGTACGATCCATATGTTGTCAACTTCGATATTCACTACTCTAAGTTGTATGGTCGTCTGATGAGCTACGACGATAGAATGGATATCCATCATTTCCAGTTTGCGATTCCGAAAGAAAAGCAAGTGGATAGTGTTTCGTGCATTTATTGTTAGACATACAAACCGACTGTTGTTTAAAAAGTCGTGCTGTGACAACGTGGCGATCGCTTGCTGATTGACCCCGATCCATAATTCCACACGTATGTCATCGCATCCTGGGAGTACTTGTTCATGTGCCTTGGCGTTGATGGCAAAAAGAACACCGACCGATATTAGCGGGACCTCTTCGCGGCTTCGAAACAAATTTCAATCTGTAATTGATCACTTCGTTTGAAACACACATAAAGTTTTCACTGAAACAAAGAAACCTTTGAATAGTAATTTTATGCGCTGAATTGCTTCAGTTACTAAATTTAGAAACTAAAATTTAATAATTTTTCAGAAATACTGCTTGAAAGTATATTATTAAGAATAGCATCATAAAGCTTGACTTATTCTTATTTTCTCTTCAGCTGACGTCCACTGCTGCACTGGAACTGAGAACTCCCGATTTGGAAGCTTTTGCTAACTATGATGTAAGCACACATATACAATTTTGAAATTGAAACCTTACATTATCATTATATGTTTGCCTTCACATCCCGCTCTTTTTCTCCCTATCTCTCCATCTCACTCAAACACAGGACATGCGTCGTTACATTGCTTCACGCAATCAGCGCTCCATGCGTTACATAGATAATCCAACAGAAGACACTTACCTTAAAGCCTATAATGACCATCATGAATTCAATTCACGCCAACGTCTACGACGGGCGACGAAAGCTGAGCAAGCACGGAAATTGCCCACTGAGCCACAGCTGGTGAAATTTGAAATTAGCGATGCGCTTGAGCCCAGTCCCGAGGTAAAGGAACTCATACGGCAGCATCGCAGTCGAGAGGAAAAGCCAACAACTGCGACAAGTACAACCAATGCGGATGAGAAAAATACGACAACTTCGACAAAAGAGTCACTGAAAGCGAGAACTAAGGTAACCACAGCAGCTCCGAAACGTTCTTCACGAGGTGCACGTGCAAGGATTACGCCCAACAAACGTGCGAAACGCGCAGCACCTAATACACCAGCAAATCGCCAGTCATTCAATTTTCAAGTAAAACTAATACCTTTCGATATTTCCGAGGCACGTGAGCCCGATGAGCAAACGAAGGCACTGATAAGACGCATGCGTAATCTAGAGCTACAAAAGTTAAGTAACAATGCCGCTGTCAGCACTGTAGCACCAACAGTGATACGTGTGCATCGGAATGCGCCCGCAACAGGTATTGTAACCGCGCCGCTGCCAACCTTTAATCCGGGAAAATACTATCGGCCAAAAACTGGCAAGCTCTTCATGAAGCGTAAGGGCAAACGCGTCAAGCGCTCGGCTCCGCAGATGATACGCTTCGAGTTAGAGGATGCGCGTGAGCCGAACGGAGCTATATTCGAACAATTACGTTTGGTTAGACAAAGTCGCAAAGATGCTAAAGCTAAGGATCAACAAAACACTAACGAAGGGAGTTATGCTGTTATTAATAAGCGAGAAGCCCGTATGGATACAAAGAAAGCCCAGCCCGCTGAGCTGCCTGTTAAGGAGGACGTTGACGAAGGCGACAATGATCAGAGCAATGGCGAGAGCAAGCGCACATTTGTCTATAAGGAAGCACCCATCGTGAAGGCAAAAAAGTCTATTAGTTCGTTGCCCGTGGAGGTGCAAAAGATCATCACACATCTGATGAAAGATCATGGCGCTGGTGGTGGTGGTGCCGTTGGTGGTGGCAAAGCTTATGTGAAATACATACCAGCACATATGGTCGACTATCGTCAATTGAAATCGCTTTATGGTGCGAAGCTCGCCTTACCGCCGACCTACAGCCTTGGTAGTGGTGGCAGTAAACTATCCCCCGCATCCTATATAAAATACATACCACCACATCAGAAGGGTGAACAATTACAGGTGCAAATCCACCCAGTGCCGGTTGTTGAAAAGATCCGTTACATATATACGCCTGTCGCCGCCGCACCGGTCAATCATGGTTATGATGCTAACGCACATGCAGCGGTGACTGCAGAGGAACAAGCGGCAGCACGCGCTGCTGCTACTCACGCGGTACAGGCGGCCTATGCTGGTCAAAATGTACATGCAGTGGCCGAAGCTCAAGCTGCTCAGGCAGCTCATGCCGCCCATGCAGCTCAAGCTCAACATGGCGTGGGAGTCGCACACATCGCTGAAAACTACGGAGCTAAAGCTAGTGCAGAGGAGGGAGGCGCCGAAGATGGCGAACAAGAAGGCGGTGGTGTCGCACATCCCATTGTAGTACAGGAAAATGCCGGCGCTGGTCATCAAGGGCTTCAAGCAGCACCGGTCGCAGTACACCACACTTATGCAGCCGATGTGTCGCATGCATTGCAGGAAGAAGTACCCGCGACGGTCGCTATCAAAGCTATACACTTTCGACCCTCGAAGCCCGATCCTCTACTTAACGAGAATAAACTGACAGAAGCCGCTGTTGGCGAAGCAGGCGGATATGGTGATAGTCATGTTAGCTATGGCGGCGTTCATGGTGGCAACGGAGGTGGTGAACAACAAATTATAGCGGTATATGCAGCTGCTCACGCAGGCGGTGGACAAACAGCTGGCGGTCATGCCGAAGTGGCCCCTCAATACGTCGAAAACTATAAATATGAAGTAGGTCAAGCGGCAGCACAGCCACAGAAAGAAGCCGAAGTACCGCTGGTAAAAATCGAGTATCATGGTCCGGCGGATGATATTAAACAGAATTTCAAAGAGCTGCCCGAATTCAAGCAACTCTCCACATTAGTCGGCAAGTCAACCGAAGATCAAATCCATGGTCTAACCTATCTCTTGGCCAAAGAGATGCAGAACAAACTGAAGTTGCAGCGTAAAAAGCTATACATTGCAGCTGGTCCCGGTGCACACACCAATACCGCACCCATAGTTTTCCCGCACGAACAGCAACAAGTAGGCGAACTGAAGCAACAACAAGTACAAGCTAATGCTGGCGGTATTCATGGACGTCTAATCGGTATGGCCAAGTCCAAAGAATATATACCAATTGTGGAACACGGTCCTGTGGCCGAACAAAAAGCAGCTTCTGGCGCTGGTGGTGGTGCTGAAGGTGGCGGCCATGGTCCGGTGCAGCATATTGCCATTCCTGCACCGAAGCAATACGTAGCCATTAAAGTCGAACCAAAAGCCCCACTGCCGAACTCATTTGTAGAGTATGGGCTCTCGCCAAATTATCAGGGCATCAAAGGCGCTGAAGCTGGCGCAGGTGCTGAGGCTGGGCAGAAAACCAAGTTATTAGTGGAACAAGTAATACATCATCCGAGATTGCAGTATAAAGGTAGCGCTGGAGCTGAGCATGCGAAGGCAATTGTGGCTGAAGCTAAGCAACATGGCAACGGTGCATCTAGTGAGCAGAGCCTGAGCTATGGTGATGAGGTGAGTTTAACTAAAGCATTGTTAATATGGCATTTTGTGAAAATTTTCACCATATATACAAGTATATGAAGCTTCAACAGTTTGATGTAGATTCAGTTATGTATGTAGTCTTCAAACTTCTTCGAAGGTTTTTGCCTCATAACCAAAACTATTCTGTATATTTAAATTGTGACTACATCATCGACTAGCTCAAGTTCTACTTCTAATATAGGAACGTATTTTTTCACATTTCCATATATATTTCGAGTTTTATTAATCTTTCAAAGTCAGAGAAAGAGTAGAATCATTTACCGAAGGTTTCAAACGATTTCTTTTTGACAAGAGTATCGCGTATCTGAGGGACATATTTTAGAGTATTTATGTTACTGATCAACTTTTAAGGCTCAAAATTTTGTCTTTGAAGAGATGAGAATCGGTCGAAAACCGATATTGACGATACTCATACAAGGGACAATATTAACATCGTTAAAATCTCACGAACCCTGGCAAAGCAGTACTTTGATCATTCCAGTTTAGAGTTGTTCTGTCAAATATTTAATCTTTTTAAACCAAAGATGGACCAAAATCAAAGGCATGTGACAATGCACAAATGAGGTAGTACGACGACAATTGAACATGCCACTCAATGCTGAATAAAGAACCCAAACAGACGGAACAAAATTTAAAGACATTCGATTGCAGCGATTGACTTGAAGAAAACTTCTGTATATCGAAAAGCGAACTCAGACAAACTATGTTTGTCTACATACATATATGCTATGGGTTAAGTAGGGACTCCACCATACGGACATAGAACGACTCAATGAGGTTGAACGAAAAGAAAGAAAATAAATGGAGACCGGCAAGAATAGAAAAATATTTTAGAGTTGGTCTTGATGAGCTCAGCCTCTTCGATTTGTTGGGAAGCTGACTGCATTTTTATGCAATTGGCGGTGTTTGTTTCAGTGTTGTTGTTAAAAACAGTTGTTGTAAGTATGTGTGTTCTTGCAAATGTTTGTGCTGCTGCAGCCGCTTTGTTTTATACCATGCATCGTCTTAACGCACGCAGCACGTGTATGAACACGGTTGTCATTTGGTTGATTGTTAGGTTGCCTGAAAAGGAAGGCGCAGAAAAGCCAGACTGCAGGCGGCCGCACTTAAGTCATCATTAGGCTTATTGACCTCCTCCAGAAACTTATTAAATTTGGTAGAACACCTCATTTTTTCCACTCCTGCTGGCCAATGTCACTTAAGTTGGAGCACTTAAGCCGTGAAATATATACCTTCTCATCCGACTAAAGGCTAGGCATTCGCAGAGATAATGTTCCAGCGTCTCGTCATCATCAACGCGTGATCTGCATTCCACCGAATCTACCTTTCCAAGTTTTTGAAGGTGAACTCTTATGTGCTAAGTTTCCTTTTGCTTAGTAGTAAGCGGTTTTTGTATTTCCACAATCAACACTACCCCAAAGTTATTTTTAGTATACCCTGCATTGCTACTATCCAATGCTTGAGGTGTTCCTCCAATGTCAACCGCATCAAACAACACTTCAAGGAGCTGAATAATCTGGAGATTTTGTTCCCGTCTGCCTTTTCCTGTCCTTCTATTCCTTTATGAATGATTACTCATATGATATTAACCGAGTTACCAACTGAGAGTCTATTTATCGCCTACTTGCATAAACTAACGCAGTGAGTCTTTTATTTGCCGCTATTAAAGCCTTAATTACCGCTTGGCTGTCCACTAAAAGGTTCGTAGTCTTACTGGTTAGAGCAGAAGCCCACTTGGCACTTTCTGTTAAGCCAACAATTTCAAATCGTATTGGATTACTACTCCTGTTCATAATTTTCTCTTTAAACCGTCGAGATTTCGCCTTTGGAACTGTCGATCATAGAACCATTGGTTCATTCTTGTCTACTAAGGAATGACAACATTGTGTTTAATTTCTCATGGCTCTTCATTTCTTGATGACATTGCCAGTTTTGTTCGACTTCCTTAACAATGTCGAATATGATACCATTCCTCCAAAGCCTAAAATCAGTAGCCGGCGGACCGTAAGTACTGCATTATACTTCACTTAAATATTTATTGGCCGGATATGGAGAATAACCTCCAGGGGTTCCGCTGATGCAGTTTTAATTTTCGATAATGCCATCCACCATACCACCGCACCATATGATAGTATGAAACGGATAACATTTGTAGGCCATGCTAAGTCGTAAACATTCCTCCCTATAAAGACCACTGTTTGACACAAGCTGCTTACAGAAGAAACTCTGTGCATGTTACAACAAACACAAAACTTTATTCGAGCTCTTTGAGACTCGTGACAATTTTCATACGTTTGCACAAAAATCTTCAGGTTTTCATCTTTGAACTTAATCAATTATCATCACTAGTCAAAAAGCTCCGATGATATTGATATCATTAACCCCAACAACCGCGCCGTTAGTTCTGCTTTCTCCAGAATAGATAAGGAAGCGGAGCAAATGGGTCTGGTAGTGAACGAGGGCAAGACGAAATATCCCCTGTCATCAAACAAACAGTCGTCGCACTCGCGACTTGGATCTCACGTCGCTGTTGACAGTCATAACTTCGAAGTCTCAGATATCTTCGGCTATCTTGGAACCAGTATTAGCACCAACAACAATGTTAGCCTCGAAATCCAACGCATAATAACACTTGCCAACAGATGCTACTTCGGACTGAGCAGGCAATTAAGAAGTAAAGTCCTCTCTCGACGAACAAAGCCCAAACTCTATAAATCACTCATTATTCCCGTCCTGCTATATGTGGCAGAGGCATGGACGAAGACAACATCTGATTAGTCGATGTTACGAGTTTTCGGAAGAAAGGTTCTGGGAAACATTTATGGTCATATCGTCCGAACGCTCTGAAAGTATTCGACGCTGTACCCGCCGGGGGAAGCAGAGTAAGAGGAAGACCTCCACTCCGTTGGAGAGATCAGGTGGAGAAGGACCTGGCTGCACTCGATATTTCGAATCGGCGCCAAATTGTGAAAAGAAGAAACGAATGGTGTGCTGTTGTTAATTCGGCTTTAACCACGTAAGCGGTGTCTACGCCAGTAAAGAAGAAGAAAAAGTCTAAGCCAGCGTAAATAAATACGTGAATGGCAACCCTGTTCAAAAACAACTCATCGTATACAGTGCAGTTGCTTTCGTCTTTAAAACACTGTTCGCAACTCCATCAACTCTACGCTCACATTCTCTAACTTACCTCATCCTTATTTGGGCTTCTTTAATCCATTACTTACTGTCTCACGACGTTAGTTCACATTTCTCTTATAACAAGCAGTCGAAGTTCCTTTTAGTCTCTCTCTGCCACTCTCACTCACCGCCATCGAACTTCATTCAAATGCATTTGGCGCGCATTTTTGCTTTGGCAAAAGTTTTTCGAGCGTATAATGAATACTCAAATACTAAACTTAAATGGTGTGTGTGTATAATGGGAACTCCCTTGGAGTTGCTAGTCATTTCTGCCGACAAACTACTGTCGCTGTCATTTTACCGTTCAGGGCACCTTGAGCTTAACGCAGCCACCCTGTATCCACCTCTTCAGTATTGCTTGGCTCATTGCTTAGCACATTTAAATTCACAAGCTTAATAACAAACCGCTTTTGTTAGTCTGCCGAACACACTCGGTGACTCACACACGCGTTCTGCGCTCTACACATCGCCCGGAGTCTGTGTGTCTTTTCGATTTTCTTCAGCTCTTACTTATCCACAGCATTCTGCGCTACAAGCGTTCTTTGCATATAATCGACATTGAAAATGTTTGTCGAACTTGAAAATTATTCGATTAAGTGCATTACCGGCGAGACATGGATCCGCAATCATGGCAGAAGCTGATATTATATGCAGGCAGCTTTAAATATGTGCTTGCGTGGGTATGACTATAGGCGCCTAGACAAATACAAGTAGTGATGCACACACACCTACAAACATAATCTTTCTGCACGTCCAGCCCAGCCGCCACAGACTTATATTCGTACGTAAATCGAAGCGCATTGAACGAAAACGACTTGTAAGTTAGCGCTGTACTAACTTATAGCGGCAACCACAACCCACTCACTTGTTTGTTATACCCGCGCTTCATACTAAAGTAATCAAGCCGTTAGGTAAGCCAACTAAAACCACCAACAAGACAAATCGCATGGCGACATGTACTTCGTACAGCTAAGTCTCACACCCCATAGACTTCAGCACGTTTCACAACCCAATCAGCTGTACTGCCGTACTCACGCTCCGCCACTCTCAATTTACGCTTCCTACTCTAACCTCTGCGCAGCAAATCGTTACGCAAACTAACTAACGCACACAGCGCCGCGCACAAGTATTTTACTGGCATTATACAGCTTGAGCGCCTAAGTGTATGCCATGCACTCGTACCATGACCACCTTAAAGGTAAACTCAATGAGTCTGTCAACCGAGCCGTCGTCATAGTGCGCTTGTTGTGTACTCACTCCTGCCACGCTTTGCTAGTTTCAAGTTTATTTTTATTGTTGTTATATAGTGGTATGTTTACGTATTTGTGTTGCCGTATCTACTGCACATTAACAAACAGTTTGAGTTTGCTTGTAATCCCTGGAGTTATGCAATGGTTTTCAACTTACTCCTCAATATATTGACTCCGCTACTCCAGCCTCTGCTTGGCTGGCACGTCTCCCCTGCTATTATCTGCTCTCTAACTTAGCACACAATTTCTGCTCACCGCTCCCGTTTCACGTTACGTAACCATGTATTGGCGTTGTCGCTGCTTTGCAGGTTGTTAGTGGCATGTTTTCCCCTTTAAGTACTCCATTTTTTGTGTATTCACTTATGTGGTATATGGTATAACGGTACATATATGAGAATGTGTTCGCTGACTGGGTATATGGCTTACAGGAGTTTACGCAAAACATGTGTTTGCATATTTTTTTTTGAACTGAGTGTTGATGACTACTAACAAAGCGTTCGGAATAAATACCGGGGGATTAAATTTGAATGCAAGAACATATGCAGCATGTACACTTATGTGCAAATAATATTACGGGGAGCAATGAACTTTCAGTCGAAGTTTTTAGTTCTAGTAAATGTTGTAGTAAACCCATGGAACTAGAAGATAATCACTAACATTTTTTACAGCTCACAAGTTAGGATCTCGTGTTCTCTCATTTCGGGCAGGTATATGACCGAACTAAGCTCGTGAGGTTAAGGTTTGTGTCACTGCTATTCGGAAAACGACAAAGGTATTGCCAAATCATTAACAAAAAAATCTCAAATGATAAGAGCAATATATAGATACGTAAATCCAAAACTTTTATACTTAGAACTAAATTCAAGTCTCACCTTGAGCCGTTCAAACAATTGCATACATGGCTCTCTTCACTCCAGTTATAGTATATAGTTAATATAAAGCTAAAGTGTGAAAGATTATAAATCCGTCTCATCGGTTCTTCGGGAGAAAATTAGCTACAATTTTAGGTGAATGTAATGGTTGAACATGTGCCTCATCAGAAAATGATTTTCTTAAAAAAGCTTAGGTTATACTGGCCGGCTATCACGCTATATATAGATCTACTGGTCCTTAGTAATGCCAGATCTTAATGTGAGGTGAAGAGTTCTCCATACAGAACGTACAAGTTTTTTGCGAACTTTAAGAGCCACTAAATGTCTACGTTTCATACTTCGCCCAGTGCTTTGAACTCCGAAGCTCCTAGATACCTGAGTCTAGTTCTAGATAGTGCTGAACAAAGGCAGATAACGTGTTCCAGCGTCTCTGTCATGTTAACTACTCTGCACTTTCTGCATGTGTCGTTATCACTTATGCCCATCCGGCTCGAATGTGATGCCAGTAGGTTGCGACCTGTCAAGAGGCCAACAGCCGTCCGGCAGTCTTTTCGAGACCGTGTGAGTAAGAAGCAAGCGAGCATCCTTAAGAGTATCTTGCAGTTGACCTTGGCGTTCCCGCATGTACTTAAGACATGCCATCTCGCCCTGATTCGTCTGTAAGTCCTTTCGTTAATTCCATTATTTATCGGTCTTAGTGACTTCCGTACTTCTTGTTCTTGTTGGGTAGCCAGTTGAATGGCACATTCGGCAATCTCATCAGCTTCTCCATTTCCCGGAACTCCATTGTGGCCTGGAACCCAGTATATATGTGTGCACCTTTCCGGCAGCCGCTACATCTACGGCTACCCTGCTTCTAAGAACATTCTCTGACGTAATGCCATGTGAGATTATTACCTTAAATGCTGCCTGCTGAAGCTTGAAGGGTCCTCCTGTGATCCAAGTCCGAGCAATAGATTCCGACGTCCATTATATTAGCCACTTTGGTTCCATTTGTGTAGATGTTGTAAGTTTGGCTGCTTTGTCGCAGACTTGTCCACCAGCTTATTGAGCTAAGCTCGAAGGTCCTTGTAGAGAACTCACCTAATGCCGCCAATCTTACAGCTGATTTTGCGAGTCGATTTTCTGTGGGAAATTTTATTCATAGTGGTCTCCCCCACAACAGAGCACCATAAAGTAAGATTGGCTTGACCAAGTAGACTCTAGCATTTTCTTACATGCGTCTACAGCACCACTGGCCTTTTGTTCTCTTTCCTCTACTTTGAGTTTCCACTTCAGCCTGCTGTCCAAAATTACTTCCAGGTACTTGGTATGCATCTTAGTTGTCAGTTCAACTCCACTGAGCCTCGAGAGTTTCTACGACAGAATCCTGTACCTTCTTGTAAAGAGTATCCGTTTTATCAGCATTAACCTCTTGGTTGACCGATATCGATACTTAGAAATTGTATCATATATTTTGAGGACCTTCGCCGTTTCCTTCTGGGTTTTACAAGCTGTCTTACGAAGGAGAAGAAGGAGATGAATCCACTGAAACATTTTATTATATATCCTTAAAATTTTTTCATACTTAAAATACCCTTTAAGTTTGTAACAAAATTATAAAAATGCAAAACGAGAATTGAATTAACCTCACCACTAAACTAAAAAAAGAAAAAGCTTCGGTGGGTTCGCCGCCTTCTTCTCCTTAGAAAGTCAACTTGCACGCCTTAAATTCGAAAACTTCCATTAAAATTCCCTGAAGCATACATTTAGGCAGTGCGCTAATACGCCTGAATATATGCTAAGCCTTAATGCGCACAGCACAGCTGCAGCATTTTCCAATGGCCACGTAATGAGCAAAGTTGTCAATGTCGATGAAATACCATAGTTGTTGTTGTTGCTTGCATTGTCGTTGTCACGAAGTGTATACGCCTTAACGTATACAACAAAGCTGGCTGCCTTACTTTGCAAGTGCAACGTTGCGAAGATGCATAACCCCAAAAGTAATTTTCCTTAGCAGCAACTTAGACATATCGGAAACTCTGGCAAAGAAAATGCGCGAAAATAATCAACAAAGTGCAAGCGTGTGAAAAGTGTTGAAAAGCAGAGAAGACAGCAAAAGATGCAACACCATGCACACGTATACATATTGCTGTGTGTGTGACGCTTTCAGGCGTTGATACCCGTTCAAGCAGTTTGCTGAACTTTTCGCAGCCATTGGCATTGCCACCTACACATGCATAGCAACGCAGCAAGAAAGAAGATTTGTAGCGCAGCAAAGCCGGCGAATATTTCCCTCTTCTTTTTGGCTTTTTCGAGTTCAACTAGTATTTCATCAAGTCTCGCACATTTTATTTATTTATTTTTTATTTCCGAAATTTGCACTTTTTCTCCGCTTTCAGGCGCTTTCGCTCAGCTTCTGCCGGCGTTGGCAGGAAATTGGAAACGATACCCTTACAAGTGATTGTGCATAGTTTGTGGAAAGTGCGAAAAAGCAATTGACAAGGCCAACAAAAACACCAACACACACAACGTAGGGGATTATTTTACTAAACAATAAAAACAAGCAAATCTCGAATAACTTGCACAAAAATGGCAAGCCATCGAAAAGTTGCCAAATGAAATCGCTTATAATGGCCTGATCAGTTGGGCGCTGGGAAGAAAGTCTGCGTTTTTATTTTTATTGTTATACTTATACCCGCAACAGGGCATATTAAGTTTGACACGAAGTTTGTTGCACCCAGAAGTAGAGAATATTTATAAATGAACAGCTTTACGAGTTGGTTAAGCCATGTTCGTCCGTCTGTCTGTGTATACGCGAACTGGTCCTACAGTTTCTGAGAAATCGCTCGGAAATTTTCTCACGAACTTTTGTCTCCATGATCATTTATCGCAATCGCCGATATCGGATCACTATAGCGTATAGCTGGCATACAAACTGACCGATAGCACTCAAGTCCTTGTATGAAAGAATTTTTTATTTGACAAGATGTCTTGACTGAATTTGACATAGATTATTATGTTGTTGTTCTTGTTGTTGTTGTTGTTTTTGTAGTACTAAGGCATCGTTACAATCCTCGATCAGATTGCTCAGATCAGATCAATTATAAGCCATAGAGATCCTGTCATATAAACTGGCCTATCAAAATCAAAAAATAGATCTTCTTATACCCTTGTATAAAATATATAAAAAAGATGCACCTGTGAAGGGTATTCTAGCTAGAAGTTAACGTTTTTTCTTTTCTTTGCCACCTTTGGCTAATAACAAAAACAATAAGGCAGGCGTCTTACTATTTTATTTTTAAACTAGACAATCACCTCAAAGGCTCTAGTAGAAATAACTCTTTAATTGTGTTTGGTGTAGTGTTTGTGGTTGTCATGTATAATATAGTTGTGGTTCCCAAAATAACGGGCAACTTAGTTGACATTTACCTTTACAGCTGATGCTAAGATCCAGCGATGAAACCACAGCGGTTCTCCGTTGGATTCGGTATATTGCTGAACGTCTGACAAACGAAAACATCAGCCGAAAGACGCTCTCCAAATTAAAGTCAATTTAAAACTGATTTGCGGCAACTTAAGTTCTCTCTCTCTCACAGTGTTGAATTGGAGAACCCGGTCGATTGAAGCTTTTAGCTTTACTTTTAACTTTACTGATTTTTCATTCGGTGGTCTCTAACCAACACTTTGTATTGCTTGCAGTGCTCCCTGAAACGTCTTAAAGTATACTGAACTCAAAGAAACGCCCAAGAAATTCTTATTCTCGATAATGTTGGTTACTATAGTTTCTTTAAAGAAACGATTGCTAGATAATAGCTCGAAAAAAAGAAGAAAATAGAGTTGATCGAAGAATTATTAACACACTAATTCTCCGCAATGCTTGCCGACGAAAGCTTTATTTAAATTTCAAATCAAAAAGCTTTTTATGAAACCAAGAACTTTCCAAAAGCTTCCTATATTATTCAAAGCTTCTAAGATCTATGTTTTAGTTACTTATAAATATTGTATAATTTTCTACCGCTGAAAAAAAGTTAACGAATTTTTGTTTAATAAACTGGACAAAAGTGAAGTGTTATGTAAATAGAGATTTTTTAAGGGAGAAATTTTGTGCTGAGCGTATTTGTTATTATTGTAATAGGAGCACACGTAACTGTGAACTCAAATCGTGTATGAACACACTATGAGATCCGAGAACCTGCAAACAAATTCAAAGCATTGGTCGTCATGAGTTACAAATGTTACTTCTTACTCTCGAGAACCTCAAACAAAAGTCACCGGTCTGCCATAGTCAAACAATTTTTTTTTTTTGCAAAATTCGTTATTTTTTATTAATCATATTTCCTTTCAAGTATGTTACACTGATTTAGCTACCATCCAACTTTTCGATACCATTTTTGTTCTTTGATTCCAAATAGGGCTCAGTTTCGGCGATCCACTAATCATTCTTCTCAGCGAGCTTTCTTTTGAGATCTAAAAGTAGTAAACAGCCGCTATTTTAGGATCTGAAGAATACGGTGCATCATTGATTTCTGTCATCGTACGGGATCTCTCGTCCGAGACAAGACAAACGCACAACCCTGGGGAGAGTTGATTCGCCTTCTGACTTTAGCTCGCCTTCAAACGGATATTTTTTGGCTATCCAGAGGATACTTGATCTAAGTCCAGAAAGTCGTGAGCTGCTTGAGCCATATATAAAGGAAACGCTTCTGGCCACTACCAAGTGAATGACACTCAGAGAACTCTCCTCACTTGCGTGCACATCTATACAGGGCTCCATCTTCCATAATTCGAGCTGCAGAGCTCGCTAATTATTTACGACTTCGAAGTTATAACTGTCAACAGTGACGTAGCATCCAAGTCGCGTATATTACGTCTTGTCCTCGTTCACTACCAGACCCATCTGCCTCGCTTCCTTATCCAGACCGGAGAAAGCAGAACGTGGTTGTTGAGGCCAATGATATCAATTCACCGGTATACGCCAGCAGCTGTAAAAGATTATAGATTATAGAAGATTGACCTATTGGAATAAGCTCTGCAGCTCGAATTATGGAAGATGGAGCCATGTATAGATGTTCACACAAGTAAGAAAGTTCTCTGAGCGTCATTCACTTGGGAGTGGCCGAAAACCTTTCTTTTATTTATGGCTTCCTGGATTTAGACCAATGTCAGTCTTGAAATTCAAGGCAGAATAACTCTTGCCAGCAGGTGCTACTTTGGACTGTGTAGGCAATTGAGAAGTAAAGTCCTCTCTTAACGAACAAAAACCAAACTCTATAAGTCACACATTATTTTCCGTCCTGCTACGTGTTGCAGAGGCATGGATGAAAACGTTCCAGCTCTGAAAGTATTCGACGAAGCATCTGCTAGGGGAAGCAGAGGAGGAAGAGGACCTCCACTCGATTGAAAAGACCGGGACCAGACTCTACTTAGCCGACTGTTGCGTTTTTTCACACTTTGGAACGGGTTCATTGTATGCAGTCCACTCGGATGACCTTCGATTGGACTTTGGAGTAAAATTGTGGAACCATGTTTCATCCATTGTCACATATCGACTGAAAAAATCGGGTGTATTACGCTTGAGCATCTAATCACATCTCCAAACACAACTCCGAATCATCAGCTGGTTGTTATTTTTGCTCAAAAATGTGCTCGCACGGTACCTACTTCACACAGAACTTTCCCATATCCAAGTATTCGTGCATCATATGATGTACACGTTCAATTGATGCCTGGTAACTCGAACAACTTCACCTTACGTTCACCCAAAATTTTTTTGTGGACTTTATTGATGATTTCGTCGGTAACAACCTCTTTCGGACGTCCAATGCTTCCACTGTCTTCGGTGCTCATTTCACCACGTCTGAACTTAGCATACCATTCCTTTAAGCCGCAAAAAAATTATTGATTTATGTCAGAGCCTTGTAAAGGGTATATGGTAGAAAGTTGAAAAAATGCATACCTTATATAATTTTTGCCAAGAAGTATGCATAGAAGTAGAGAATTTCCGAAAAAGTAAATAGCAGAAAATAAAAAGAGAGAAAAGACACAACTTGCTTCGTTGCTGCCAATGCACACACGCCAAACTAATTTTTTGCTCGCCACCACAATGCGACACTTTTACGACGCAGGCACTTTCTGCTGACCACTCCTCGCTGCGGTATTCTTGACTTACACAAATCTGCTTAAAATTGTTTTGAAATGAAGCCACTTTTCGTCGCCGCTTCACTGGCATTGCATTTTTCAAGTTTCCACATTTTCGAGAGCAAAGATGCAGCAGCAGAATAACTGTTTATTTTTTGTTGCACCCTTTCCGCCGGCGTGCCATCGAGCAGCTACAGCAGACTCGACGCTATTTTACTTGTTACTCTCCTGCCGCTGTTCTTTTCATACCACGCTTAAGCTGATTTCGTTTTATTTATTGGAAAATTTCTTATGAAAGCTGCTTTTCAAAGATTCCACTGCACTGCTGGTATGGCGCGCTACACATTTTTCTACATCATTGCCGTTGACAAATTGTAATGCAACTAAGTAGACAAACAGCAGTCAGTATGGCTGGTAAATGTATGTAAGGCTGGTAATGTGAGGCAGCCACAAAGTATGCTACAAAAGTTTGCCGCTGTAGTAGTCTTCGCTCCCACTCTTCAACCTGTTACCTGCTTCGCATCCACCCAAATACTCAATCAACTGAAGACCTCTTCCTTGAAGCCTGCAAACAGCACTGAGTTGCTTTCCAACATTTGTTTCTTTTCATTGCATTTCCTCTTCGCATCGAAAAAAATTTGCAGAACACCTTCTCACACACACACACACATTTCTCTCACTCACTCTGCTCCAAACGCATTTAAACAACAAACTACAACACTCTACCGTATAATTCCTTCGAAATACCTCAACTTATGTTCATTGCATTGCATACTTTGCGGCTTATTTTTGTGCCCGCCTCATACCTGCTGGTGTGGTTGCCAGCTTATTGCGCATTAAATTGAAAAGCATGTTATTTTTACTCATTCATATGAGCAAAAAGGTTATTTTCTATTTTCAAATTGAATTCTCTACTTTCATACTCGACTTAACTGCTGTGCACACACACATTTCGTTGAACCGGTGCTTAACGCCTGCAAGTATGCAATTGCGCTATTGCTTGCTGCGCTATTATTGAAAGTAGTTGGCAACATGGTTGGCAATCTTAAGCAAATGTGGTATGCATGCGCCAAGAAGACGTCTCATGAAATTGAATGCGTGTAAATACTAGCTTCTCTATAAAGATTAGAAGGTTTAGGGGTTTTCCAAATATAGTTTGAATATTCGTGCTTTGAAGAAAATGGAAAGCTAGTATCGAGTATGTAAAAATTATAACAACAAACATTGAGTTAAGTTATGTTCTCATTATTCTTCGGAGATTCAGAGAACCGTGGAATCATATTATTCTTCGGAGATTTGGAGAATTATGGGATCAAGTATCAAAAAAATACATGATTGAAATGTTTAAAATGTTTTGTTTCTTCGCTTCAACGACGAAACATAGCCTTTGATTGTACATCTGATTTGTTCATCCAATCTTTCGAAAACGCTTTAGAATCTTTAAAAGCCAACCTCTAAAACACCTTCATGTAAGCTTCTCTAGTCTGAGGAAACCTATATCTTTTAACTCTTTGTTCATTCATTTAACTTTACTTAAACGTTTGTTCAACTTATTGCATGAGGTTCTTACTGAAAAATTATTTGCGTAGATATCTTCAGTACAAAATATATCCACAGTTCTCAAACGTTTTCAAAAAGTTAAACCCAACCGATACAAGTCCCTTCATAGGCGTTTTTATATTCGCTTGGTTCTACTTTCCAAAATAGCAAATGAGTACCAGAGATTCGTCTAGAAAGCTGAGATCCAGACATGAGCTATGATAACATGCTAGATTATTTTCGGTTTTTAACCGAATGCAGTTTCAAACTTAGCCAAAGTTCTATACGAAATCCGGCTATAAACAACACAGAAATAGGCAAACATCGTTGTGGTTTAGAATAAAACAGAGAGTTTCTTATAATATTATTAAAAAACTATAGGGAACTAAAACTTGTATTACATAACTTTGTACTTTTCCACATGGTCTATTGGCACTATACAAGTGTCATAAGTCCCATAATAACATATGGTGCTGCGGTGTGGTGGATCACCTCGAACATGTGCAACAGGCATGCTTGGTGGGCTTTACGGGCGCAGTGAGAACTATGTCAACAAACGCTCTGGATGTTATCCTCGTCATCCAGCAAATACATACAAGTGAAGTATGATGCAGTACTTACGGCCAACTGGCTGCTGATTTTAGCCAATTGGGGAAATGGTTTCATACTCTACATTGTTAAGGAAGTCGGGCTAAATTTGCAATGCGACCGAGAAAAGAAGAGAAATATGCACCGATTATTCTGGGATTGACGGCTCCAACGGCTAAATCTAAATATTCACCGACAGATGACAGGGTGAAATATGAACCGGACCGGGCTTCTGCAAACTAAATGACCACAATCAGTATTTCAGGCCAAAATCGGCATAACAGAAGGTGCCAAGCAGACTTCTGCTCTAACTTGAAAATTCCATAAACCTTCTAGTGGACAACCAACCGGCAATTAAGACTATTCGCAGAGCCAATACAAAGTCTCACTGCGTTAAGTTATGCAAGCAGCAACTAACTCGACTCTCAGTAGTTAAATAAGTTAATAACATTTGGACCAAATCATATAGGAATATAAAGAAATGAAATGAATGGCAGACTGGAAACACAATTACCCCAAGCTGCCGCAGACAATTCTGCTCCTTCAAGGGGAGTTTGAAGCAATGGACTCAGGTCTTGAACTACTAGTAACACAGGTTATACATAGTTACTTTGTGGTTGTCTTGATAGCGGACATACCAGAAACCATCTAGTTCTAGGCAAAAGCGTACTATGTAGAGCTCATCGGAGGGCACCTACACGTAAGATCCCATCTTTAAAGAATTTGAAAGGAAGATCCGACGGCATGCAAAGCATACATAAAGCATGATAAAACGCTGGAAAATTATCTTTACGAATGCCCAACCTTCAGCCGCATGAAACGGGGGACTTTCCACGGCTTCCAATGCTCCAAACTAAGAGACGTTGGGCAAATGGTGTGGAAAAAATCCTGTTTTTACCTAATTTAATTAATTTTTTGCGTAATGATCGCCTCAGTGGGACCGACTGCGATCTGTTGCAATCATTCAACCAAAACTTGTAGTAATTTTTTATAAGGAATAATTAGTATTAGTCTGTAGTCTACTCTCCTTAAGTACCACAACATATTATGTATGGGTCTTCATCTTCTTTACTGGCTCTTATAGAAGATTTCACCAGCTCGATTCAACTCTGCAGCTCGAATGATTTTCTTCAGCAGTAGATTCAAAAAGTCTAATGATAGGGAGTTGCCTTGTCTATAACCTTCAACGTCAGTTGAGCGCCATTCACGTGGGAGTGGCAAGAAACGATTCTTTAAAATATGGCTGAAGCAAGCTCACGACTTTCGGTCTTCGACCAAGTAACTTCTGGGTAGCCAAAGAACATTCGTTTGAAGGCGAATTAAAGTGAGCAGGTGAACCATTACCATATTACCATACGCTGGGTTAGGGACCCGCCACGTAAAAATGAACAGCCTCAGATGAAAGACCCCCCATTTTAATAACGACCATGGCAAACGCATAGGTTTTAGCCCTTTGGAGATATTTTCGGGAACTCAAGTTAATAGCAATTTCAAAGATTTTAATACGACTTTTAGCTGGTGCGCAACTATTTTAAAAAATAAAATATTTTTCTGCTGAAAACCCAACCCTAATGAAAAGGCTGATATACTAAACGTTCCAATTTTAATTATGACCCACACAAAGGCATGCCTTGAACAGCTGGAACTCGTCTGAGAGCCATAACTCATACACTGATTACACATACTTAGGGCAGACGTCACGTGTACAGCTCTTGCGCCTTCCATTGAAGCGCAGAGATTCTACCAATGTCCACTCATTGTCCACACTTTCTATTACAATAGGCTTTGTCGAGCACGAGTATAAACTCCATAACACACATTCATTGCCATATGCATTTCATTCTAATAGAACGCCTGTAAGCTGCAAAGTCTTCTGCTCAGCCGCACACACATAAATATACGTTTCACAAATGTTCGCAAGAATTAGTCTAATATCATACACACAGCAGGTCCAGCAGTCTGCGGCATTGTCCAGCCGTTAGCAATGAGGCGCTTAAAATTTACACTCATACACACACACCGCATCGCTGAAGCCAGTGGAAGGCATTTTATTTGCCTATTGGTCCTTCTGTTGGCGGTCTGCATATGCGGATGACAGGTTGCAGGTACAAACACACATACACTGAGTTCTGCGCCAAAAGAATTGCACCTTTTTACTTCTAGCACCCTTGTTGTTGCAAATATTGTTATGTTTGTTGTTTTCAAACCCGGGCATGCCTTCATACTTAACGTCTGGCTGTCGGTCTTTCTGTCTGCTCACTTTTCAGCTGCGCTTCAGTTTTGAATGTTTGGACGGCAGTTGTAGTGACCATGAAATGCGCAAGCTAACAACAATAATCCTCATGTTGTACAGCCCACACAGCAACAACAAGCAGCGCAAAAAACTTGCAAATGACATAAACACTTCTTAAATGCTGTTGTTGCACAATTATCGCCTTTTTTTGCTTATCTTTCTGCTTTCTTCTTCACCCTGCATTTATTCTGAACACAAATTCTCCGGTGTTCTCACTCGATTTACAGCTGTTTGCTGCTTTGTTTTTAGGTTATGTAGCTTTGTAGGAAACATATTTTCACTTCGGAGGCTTTTTAATTTCAAATTCTCCGACAGGTGTCGCTGCACTGCCCTGAAATATCTACAAATAAACCTTTTTCTTCCTTACTGGCGTAGACACCGCTTACGCGGTTAACAACAGCGCACCAGCCTTTTCTCCTTTACGCAAGGTGGCGCCAATTGGAGGTTCCAAGCGAAGCCAGGCCCTTCTCCACCTGGTCTTTCCAAAGGAGAGGAGATATTCCTCATCCTCTGCTTCACCCGGCGGATACTGCGTCGAATATTTCAGAGCTCGAGTGTTTTCGTCCATTCAGACAACATGACCCAGCCATTGTGGTCGATGTCTTTTAATTCGCTGAAATTATCTACGACTTCTAAGTTATCGTTAGTGAATGTGACATGTGAGCCTAGTTGCGAGTGCGGCGACTGTTTGTTTGATGACAGGAGATATTTCGTCTTACCCACGTTCACTACCAGACTCATTTGCTTCGCTTCCTTATCAAATCAGGAGAAAGCAGAACTAACGGCTTGATGTCAGTATCATCGCCATCAGAGAATCGCCTTTTCTGAAACCTCGTTTGGTATCGAACGGCTTTGAGAGGTCCTTCCAGATCCCGACGGAGTTTTTGGTATTGTTAAACATCACTTTTCGGGCATAACGGCATAAAAACAGTTCCTTATCGCTATGTTTAGGAGATTTATCTCAGGGTAGTTAGCGCAGATTTTGCAGATGGGGCAGAACACACTTAAATTCCAGTCGTTGGGCATTCTTTCTTCCGACCATATTTAACAAAGAAGCTGATACGTGCTCCTTATCAGTTGTTCGCCATCGTATTTGAATAGCTCGGCCGGCAATCCATTGGCCCCGCCGTTTTGTTGTTCTTACAGCTGGTAATTGATATTCGAACTTCTTCATGGTCAAGGAATGTAAGGTATGATCAATTGTCATCGATTAAGGGATCGCGTTAGCCATCTCCAGATGTTATACCTTCACTGCTCCTCAGGAAGCTGGAGAAGTGATCCTTCCATAATTTTAGTATGCTCTGGGCATCAGTCAGTAGATCACCTCTGAGGGTTATACAAGAGTATGCTCCGGTCTAGTCACCGCATCTTTTCGTAGAATTTTCGAGCATTAACCTTGTCGGCCGGCTTGTCAAGCTTTTCATACTCACGCATTTCAAAATGCCTCTCGCTTCCCTTTTCAGCTCTCGGTGTATATCCCATCCCGCTCGTGTTGTGGTCGAGGCAGGCAGTCTATTTTCTCTACGCTGCAACCCGGCTCCTCATCTTCCCAGCTGTTCTTTTGCATTTTCCGAAAACCAATGGATTCGGATGCAGCTGTACGTAAGGAGTTTGAAATGTCCCGTTTAAAAGACTGCAGACGTGTCTTCCGTCTATCACAACATCATCGATGGGGTTAGTAACTTTCGATCCGGGGTCAGCTAGGTAGCTTGGTGAATTTTCCTATACTGGAATCTGGTCAGCCTCAACTCATTTGAGAATGTTTCCTCATCGTGACAGGGGCAGCTCTCGTAGGTGCACTCTAAGGGCTCATAGAAGCCATCTTTGGTTGCATCGTCCTTTTCTTCCATCGGGGCGTGGGCACAAATCAGTGATATATTGAAGAACTTCGCTTTGATACGGATTGTGGCTGGACGTTCATCTACCGGGGTGAATGCCAGGACTCGGCAACGGAACTCCTCATCTCATCAACTAGCTAGGCAGCGCATTTTCTCAATTAAAGGACCGGACATTCCATGTGCATGCGCTTAAATCGTTATCCTTAATGGATTCGCAGTGGTCGACATCAAAAGGGGGGTTTTTCTTGCGAGGTTGCTTAATGCTTTTAATTGAGGTCGTTTTTTACGTGGCGGGTTCCAAACCCTGCGCACAACCCTGTGGATGTACGGTTCGCCTTCTCACTTTAGCCGGCCTTCAAACGGATGTTTATTGGCTACCCAGAGGATACTTTGACAAAGATCGGAAGTCGTGAGCTACTTGAGCCATATGTAAAAGAATCGTTTCTGGCCAGGCCCAAGTGAATGGCGAGAAGAGGACTTTCAGCACTTGCGTGAACTTTTACAGATGACTCTATCCTCATGAACTGCTACAAATGACTAGCAACCATTTCAAATTTCATTATTCCATTAAAAAAAAGCCAAGGACAAATGTCTCCAAATGCGACTTTGGGTCACACCCACATATGCACTAATAATCCCTTTAAGCAATAATAACAAACTAATAAATAAATACGAAAACTTACAGGAGATTTTCATTTAGTTCAAACCCACTGAAATGCTCGGCAGCGGAATTTTGTGGCTGCGAAAATTATGAGCTCACTTCAAATGCAATAACCCGAGCGGATACGAGTGGTACGTGGTGTGCCAGCTGCCCGACAATAAGTGAGACTGCGGTAGTGCGACGAAGGCAACGAGCGAACGGCGAGCGCAGACGACACTCGCAGTTGACACTCACACACACTTACAGGAGATAGTGAGCGCATCACGTATGGCATGACATTTGGCAATGGCTGTCACAAGCTAAATAAGCGCTAGCGAATGCTGCACCGTGGAATGAAACCGTTAGCTAACCCTAGATTTGAGATACACATACATGAGTGCGCATGAGTAGGTGTGGCGCGCAGAGTCAACAAACCTTTTTGATAATTCAATCATCATTCAAATGGCAAATACCACAGCACCAAAACTGCACACACACACACACCGACACATGCTTACAAGTAAACTTACCAATATCAGGGTAAAGTTTAGATCTTGACACACACACATCATAACTTCATACAAGTGCCTGTGTGTGTTTAGCAGCCATGCATGTGCTCGCATGATTTTTACCACGAATGCTAGCATACTTCACGGCGCCGTGCCCTACGTGTCGAGATTTACAAAACACAAGCAAAATCTCAAACAAATGCGCGCCAATGTTGCAAGCAGCAGCGACAGCGTTAAGGGGTTGTCAAACTATTTTTGATGTTATTATTGTTGTGGTTGTTGTACTTTGCTACTTGTTAGTGCTGCTGCTGCTGCTTAGTTTTAGTTTTAGTTATGCCAGCCAGCCAGCCATCGAGTCAGTCAGCCAGCCAGATAGCGTCTGTGTGGCAATATTTGTGGCAAGCTTCGTGAAGTGCATTTCAAATTGGGCCAACACCGCATGTGTGCTCTCTTCAAACGCTAGCCCTCGTCCTTGTGTACTTCACCCTAGCCAAAGTGCAAATGTTACTCGCAAATTATGCAACAATAATCTGCTTGTGTTGTGCTCCGAGGGCCGAGGGCTTTGCCTATGTGTTGGCGACTGAAAGTAGTTTACCATGAAATTACAATTTGAAAATGTTGGAGTATTATGGTATTGTTTTTGTTGTTATTGGTAAGCTTGTCTAACGGGTTTATTTTTACTTCACAGAAGATGTGACACTGTGGTGCTGGGGTTGAATGAAGGTTAGTGTAGTGTATCTTGTAAGGAAACATTTTATTTCTAACCAAAAGTCATACTGTAGACTCACAATCAAATAAATATCACCTTTATTGGGAACGTTAATACTACTGACCCTATCGAAAATCAAGACAAAAAGTTAACTTCAATGGCCCCAAAGCTATAATACTCTTCCTTACAAGGACTTGAGTTGGACAAGGACTTGTTCGGTCAGTTTGAATGCCAGCTATATGCCTTAATGGTCCGATGTGAACAATTTGTTTGAACATTATAACGTTGGCTTTGTCAATGATAGGTTGAGTGGAGTCTGACGACGGTTTTAAGAGGCCCATTGTGAAAGCACCGCAAATAAATCTACCTTATTCTAATATTGGGTAGACTTTTTGTATTTTTTCAATCGATGTCGTTGCAGGCGTATATCTGCTTTCACATTGTGCCATAATATAAAAGGTTAATTTTTGGGATTTCTTTTAGTTGAAAAAAGTTACATCTGTTATATTATTATCAAAAATAAATTTCGTGAAGATGCCACATCAACTGTGAAATTCGCTATATTTTGAAATTTTTAGAATAAAACTAAATTTCATGAAGATACATTGTCAAATGTGAAAGTTTTCCTTGATTCCAATCGTTCAATGGCAGCTATATGTTATAGTAGTGCCAATTAAAATTTGTGAAAAGAAAATGACGTTTGCAAAATTTCGCGAACGACAAAAACGATGCGTATATATACAGTATCACTCAGTTCGATTATAGCACATACAATGGCTTCGATTCGTGACCTCCGTTCTGGGTAAAAAAATTAATTTTGGGGAAGTTGAAAAAAGTTTCAAAAAATTTAATGAAGAAATTCGATTTACATTGATGAAAGTTTTACACTGATGGAATAATGTCTCTAGCGGAAACATGGAAAAAAGTGGTTGACCAAAATGGTACATATTTCTTTATTTATTTATTAGTGTAGGTTGGAAATACGAAAAGAGTTTTTCGATTACCCAATGCATATATCCTATCTAAACCACCCCGTGCTCCAACTGAAGTTCAACAATACAAAAAATTTTATCTGTTCAACCTCCGAGACACCGTCAAAAAACGTCGATCAATAGTTGCCATTATTTTCCTATATAAAGCTTTACATTCGCAAGGAAGATGTTATATATTAATAGCGGTATTACCGATGTTATATTATATATTCTCTTCTCCTTCTACCCTTTCACACCTTCCGCAATGGTCACATGATGTTTCTATGTCATACCTTTTGAGTTTTAAAGATCAGCATGTCCGGCGCATATTCCATTCATGCCTCGTTTGTCTGCCTGCTGAATAAGTCAGGAATTGTCTCCACCGAGTCTCAGCTATACCTATAAGACATTGAATGCATTGCATTTACTTTTGATTTTCTCATTGTTGTTTGTATGACTTTAGAATGTTTTAATACATATTCCAATCTTCCTTCTTGAGACAGTTACCTTAAATTGCTTCCTGCAATCCTTCTGTATATTTTTAAGACCAACACGGGGCTTAATTCTACCGTACTACGCATAATTGGACAAGCCATCTCTAATATTTCTTGGCAATATACTGTGAACGAGGATCATTATCCTTATTCTTGGGTTAGAATAGTAGAGTCATCGGAATATTTTGCATTTGCCAGTTCCCTTCCAAGGGATTCCTGAAATATTTGACCCTGCCTTTCTCCAATTATCATACACATTCAGCGTAGCCGAAATAAAGTTTTCCGGTTTGAGTCTATTACTCTATCCCACTTTTGAGTAGTAAAAATGTTTCTCTTACAAGGGATTGAGTTCGTATGGTAGGTACATTTTACAGGGGTGCGAGATCGATGGTTAAGACAAATTAGCAGCTTCATGTGGAGACTAATACAACTCAGATCGATGTCTAAAAACTGAGTGATTAGTTTGCAAATATATAGACGGACAGATCAACAAGGTTAAATATACTCACTCAGCTCATCACGCTGATCATATATATATGTATATACATTACAGGGTCTCCAAATTACATTCAACACAGGTTTAGGTTTTTTATACTTCATATCAGTAAATTTTATGGAATCTTATCCGATATAATTGCTATGTGAAATTGACAAACGACCGTAGAATGAACTCGAGTTTTTTAAACAATTAAAATGACACAGTGTAACTATGAAATATTGAAGGTTGTAGAGAATATATTTAATAAAAATTTCAGGAACTGGATTCAAGTATTTAAGAAAAGCCACAAAGTCAATTTGGACTCACAAGACTCGTCCGTTCAGTTTCAAGGTCGCGAGTACTTTAAAGCGCTTAAGTTTTGTGTGCTATTTGAAATAGAAAATAAACTCAAATCTCCAATTGATACCTTATGTACATCTATTCAACCAACAATGCATCTTCTTCTTCTTTATTTGGGCGCCAGTCGTTCTTTCTTGCCGCTATTTACCGCCAATTGGAAATTCCAAGGGTAGCCAGTTCTTCTCCACCTGGTCTTTCCAACGGGTTGGAGGTCTTCCCATTCCTCTGCTTCCCCCGGCGAGTACTGCCTCAAATACTTTCAGAGCTGTAGCGTTTTCATCCATTCGGACGATATGACCTAGCCAACGTAACGTGTAGGGTTTGGTATTTGTTCGTCGAGAGTGGACTTTACTTCTCAATTGCCTACTCAATCCGCACCTCTTGGCAAGACAACTGACTTGTTGTTGGTGTTAATGCTGGTCCCAAGGTAGACGAAATTATCTATGACTTCGAAGTTATGACTGTCAACAGTGACCTGGAAGCCTAGTCGCGACGGTTTGTTTAATGACAAAAAATATTTCGTCTTGCCCTCGTCCACTACCAGACTTATTTGCCTCGCTTCTTTGTTCCACCTGGAGAGGCTACAAAATTTAGACAAAGTGGCATAAAGGAAGCTTCTTTTCGTGCTGTCAAAAACTATCTCAGAATCGTTTCTGGCCACTCCCAAATGAATGGCGCTCAGAGAACTTTCCTCACTTGCATGAACTTCTACACATGACTCCATCCTACAACAATCATCACTTCCAGGAAATATTGCTTGGTTTTAAGAGACTATTGTTATATTCTCTTCTGAAGAAGCGGCATTTAGGATGTTATATTCGAAGTTAGAAAAGTCGAAAATTTTACTCAATCACTACAAGAACAGGAATCTAACATTAATTTTTCTAGGTATCGCACATTATTATCGGCTTCTAGAAGCATAAAAGACTCTTCTACGACTTACTTACATACGTCCCATCTGAGGTCAAAGTTAGAAGTATGGCGGGAGAACTTTTAGGCAGCTCACTAATTGAAATAATATTAAATCTAACAAACATAATTCAATAAACACAATGTTACAATTCAAGCGAATGTTTTCCAAAACCAACAAGTAATGTAGTTATTATGCCTTTTATGTGCCGGTGAAAATTAACTCAATAAATAATTGTTTAAACTTCTTAATAAACCCAATGGACGAATGTGATAATCACTTGTAAATTTTATAATTAATTTTCTAAGCTGCAATTGTGACAATGGAATATCTCTAATAAATGTCTCTGCAAATGACCACAGAAATACCAAATTTAATGCCACAAAACTTCAACCGCAAATGAAGAGGAAAATGTTTCAGATTATCCGCAAATAATGCGAAATGGGAAAGGGATAACGAAGGAGTAGGAAGGGGACAAAGGAGGTCAATGGAGTTATGCTAAAGCTTAGAAATTGTAAGCTGAAACACAAAAGCGTGAACGAGAAGAAGAGAAGCAAAAATGTTCAGAGTAATTGAGGGAAGCATTAAAGCAGATTAGTAAAGGAAATGAAGAAATGAGAGAAATTTCGAAGGGGTGAAAATGGAAGTTTGCGTCAATGAGAAAAATTATGAAAAGTTGTAAGAGTAGCTATTACATGGTGCATAAATATATATATATACATATATATATATAAATAATATTCGTAATGAAAAACGAAAACAATTTGCCAAAATTTGTCATCAGCTAATAAATAAATACAACAACAAACTTGTAAAAACAGGAAAGTTCGAACATTGCTCAGAATTTGAAAGCTATTTTAGGGTTAGACTATTCAAATTACTGCTGGTGAGAGCGAGAAAATGTAATGAAATGAAATTCTTTATGATATCATCACAAAATTTTCAATAATCCTTATTTCATTTATTCCAACTTTGGAACTTTGTTTAGAGTAAAGCAACAGTTTATAAGATTATTGGTGAGTTTCTGCAAGTAGCAATAGTACAGATGTCGATATACAGGTAAGGTTTCATCGATGTGATTAATTACTTATACCCTGAACAGGGTAAATTAAGTGAGCCACGATATTAACAACACCTCAAAGGTATCGTCACGGTCTCCATAAAATCGATGGTAGATCAGCGTGATGAGTTAAATCGATGGAACCATGACCGTCTGTCCGTTTCTCTGCATTTCCGTGAACTAGTCTCTCTTGTTGTGGAAGAAACTGCTCATTTGTCGAAACGGCCGACATCGGATCATTATAGTTTGTAAGGAAAAATTTTTCGTTTGTCGAGATATCTTCATCAAACTTGGCATAGGTTATTGTTCAAGACCTTATGTGAAGAAATTGTTCAGATCATATCACTTAAGCATATAGCTACCATAAAAACTGACCTATGGAAGTTTCTATACTCTTCCAACCCGTTGCAGATTATAATAGTTTCGTTCACCTAACGGTTATATGTGTCACCCAAAGCTAATCGAGATTGATATAGGGGTTATATACAAGTATATCTATAAATGATCAGGAATTTGTGTGACTATCTGTCCGTCCGTCCATCCGAGCAAGCTAAAAATTAAAATTGGTACACATATACAAGGTTTAATGTGCATATCTCTCAAAACGGTTCAGGTCAAAAAAAAAAAAATTGCTGAAGATAAATTATATACTTGTAAGAACCCGTACCACCAGTGCGAAAAAGGAACGAAATCGGATCCTAACACCGCTCACTCCCCATATAACCGTACTGTTAAAGACTACTTAAACCGCGAGATATCAATAACAAAATACCACAGAGACTTACAAGTTTATTCTACCCTCAAAATGGTATGAGAGAGCTTTAAAATAGCCGGAGTGAAAAGTGGACAAAGGGAGTGGCGACGATATCTTTTAAGTGAAATCACATATCTCGGGACCTGCTGGATCGATTTCAGCCACACTTAGTATTCTATCTTCAGTAATTCTATGCCACAGTGTGAAAATGGAGGAAGTCGAACTACAACAGTGTCACTTTCCCATATAACAAAATTTTAAATTCCATTTGATTCTTTCACCTTCCTGTATACAAATGAAGAAGCAATTAATATAACGAGATAAAACTTTGCAAGAATAATGCATTTAGCGTGAACCTGGCGTATTTTAAGTTTATCCCCCGGTAGTTGGCGCCGATTCTGGAGTCGTCTTTTTTGTGAATTGAGCAGAGCACACTTCAATTACAATCGTTGGGAAAGCTTTCGTCCGACCATATTCTACAAGGAAGCTAATGCATGTTCCTTACCAGTTCTTCGCTGCCATATTTGAATAGCTCGGCCGGCAATCTATCGGCGCCCGCCGGTTAGTTGTTCTATTCGAATTGCTTCATGCTCGGGCAAATCCATCGTCATCGATTAGGGAATTGGATTCACCGTCTCCTGGTATTATGCTTTCATTGACAATCAGCAGGCTAGAGAACTGTTCCCTCTATGCTTTCAGTACGCCCTAAGCAATAGTCACTAGATCACCTCGAGGGGTTTTACAAGAGTATGATTCGGTCTTAAAAACTTCTGTTAGTCGCCGCATCTTCTCGTAGAGTTTTCGAGAATTACACCTATCGGCCATCTTGTCAAGCCCCACTTATGGACCAAAAACCATATCTCAGGAACTACTCAGCGATTTCAATGAAATTCGGTATATAATATTTTCTTAACACCCTGATGACATGTACGAAAAAGGGTGATATCGGTGCACAACCACGCCTTCTTCTAATATAACGCTATTTTGAATTCCATCTGATGCCTTTTTGTGTATAATACGAGTATATACATTAGGAACCAATGATGATAGCGGAATAAAACTTTACAAAAATACGGTATTTGAAAAATATTTAAATGACGTATAATGAAATCTCGATTATCATTTTATCATGCGAGAGTATAAAATGTTCGGTGACACCCGAACTTAGCCCTTCCTTACTTGTTATGAAACGTATTGCTCACGCCGGCTACTCAATCATTGAAATAATTTTATAGATTGCGATTGAGCAGATTAAATAGAAAGGTAAGAATGTTTTTAATAGCTTTATTTCCATCTATAGTGCGCAGGGGTTGTTGAAAAGAAGAAAATATCCCAAAATATGGAGTCAGAGCGCTAGGTAAACGATATTGAGTACGATCTCTCCGACTAAACAGCTCTTCATAGAAAGGAAAATCGTTAGTTATTTTGATATTACGTGACAAAGGCAGAGTTCTTTAAATTAGAAATATTTTGGAAATAATAATGGCCTTCAAAGCTAGTTTTTAACAGACTCACTCACACAGACTAACACGATTATCCTCGGAGAGACCATTATTAACGGTTCAGTGAACAGTTAAGTTTTCAATCTAACCAATTTTGTCGTAAAACAAAGCTTTCTCTATATAAGCTTTCCCAATAGAATTAAAACATTGATTTATTAAACTTCAAATATTTAATTTATACATTTGACTAATTACTACTGCGCTTAATAGAAAGTGGTAAAGGAACACTATTGGCAACAATTTCGCATGAAAATAAAAAACGATCCAACAACTTTCGCACAAAAGCGCAAAGCATCTGAAAGCGATTAAAATGAGTGCGCTTTGTGGTCGCGTCTAAAATAAAGAGAACAAAGGAAGCCACAAATTACTCACTCAACTATCTCTTCATTTATTGCTCGTTTTGACTCTTCACCGTTGGCCCAACAAAGCTGGAGTTAGCTTTTTGTTATTATTTCGTTGTTGTTGCACTTCCATCCGTTACTTTTATGTATTAAAGCTGCCTTTGTGGCATTTTGATTATATGCAAATTAAAACATAAAAGCGCTTTCATCAAAAGCCATCACACATTTGTATGCATAACGGTATATTCGTAAATAAGACTTCATATACTAGAGCGGGTTGATTTACTCGGAGTCAAAAAAATGGATATTTCGCGTATGCGGAAAACATTCTGCGGTTCACTTTGTAAAACTTTGCCTAAGAGAATACGGATCTAAAACCAGTTTCGAGCCAGCGCTGAAGCTTGAAATTTAATTTTTCGCGATTATAAAATTTTATAGAAAAAATCTACCCGATCTAATATTATAAATATATGTGTGTATGTATTCTACGTAGAACCCCCATAAATGGGTAGCTATTTTTCTGGAAGTCTAACGTTTAAGCTGGCGTTGCTTTGCGAACTCATGGCTATCGTGCAGTAACCCCCGACGGCACGTACCTTTGACCCAGCTGATTAGTTTTATATGCTCCCCGTCCTTCTCATCACTATTGCGTACCATTCATTGTTGGTCCCCCTTTCTATAAATTCCTGACGCTGTTGCCGCCCTTAGCGATAACATTTCCGCTTTCGCTGTTGATTACAAGCGTGTTTTTGTTTATACCCATAATCAATTTTCCTTTGGTTTTTGTTTTTGACTGTTGCTGATGCCGTGGAAATTATTTTTACGCGCCTTTGGAACTCGTGATTGTTTGACTTCAGCTTTCAGTGAAGTTTTGTGTGACTGCCGCAACTTTTCGCCACTAACGAATGGAATTAGTTATTAAGACTACTCTGAAAAATGATGTCACTTAGGGAAGGATGAAAACCCTCTCTTTACATGACCAATAGAACCTATTTCGTAAATTAATCTTGCAGCGTTCATAAATCTTGGAGCTTCAAGTGTTGCGCCTTCACCTGGTCCATAAAATTAATGTCAAGGAATAGCTCAATGTAATCAAAAGCCCGCTTTTATAGACTTCAACAATGAACTCTTTCAATATTTTTGCATATTGTATATTATTTGTCTCCTGAAAGAGTATCAGAGAGACTAATTTCTCATCAGTAACGGTCCAATTAAAGTCTATGCTTAAAACGTGATACTATGCGCCCCAGAAAACTTTCTTTTTAAGCTTTCAAATATCTGAAGATCTCAGTTGTCTAAGGAATGATCGTCAGGCGCTATACCGCCAACGTAGTAGGTAGTGGGCAATTTCCAGCTTATCAAACTTCGAAAATAACAATGTTAAATGTCTTCCTTCAACGTGGAGAAGAATCGATAAAGTTTTAAGGCGGACTAAGGTACAGTTAATATCAATAGAGTCCAAGGTTGTGTGAAATAGTATGAATCTAATCTCAATGAAATCCAGCGACTTCTTAACAAAAGCTAAAAAAGTAGCAGATTTTCACAAATGGTACTAATCTTTTTTAATTTTGGTACTTAGTGCCAGAGAACAATATTATTTTTTTGTGTTCACCATAAGATTTTTCATGACTGAAATTGAAAGAATGAATGAAATGGCAGTGCGAAATAGGAAGCGGAAGCGATTCTTCCCTTCAACTACGCCATAATCGACTCTGGCAGACAAGGAAAGCGCACGTCGACGGAGCAGCAGTCCTGTTTTAGGTGACGTTTAGCATTGGTCTAATGGAACTGATCCTCTCGTGATCTCGAACAGGTCAGTAGTAAAAAGCTACATGCGTCGCTTTAATCAACTCCGTGGAAAATGGTCGAGGAATCCGCTCCGTGGTGAAGTCTCTCACTGCGCTATGGTTGACGAGAAGAACCTTAAACTCCTAATGACTCACATTCTTCGTTAGGAGTAGGGTTGATCTGACTAAACCAAACACGGATTAGAGGACGAGTCTGAGAGAGGTATTTCATCGTGGCAGCACCCCAGAATGTAATGTCATAGTTATGAGTATAAACTAAGTCTCGTATTTATTAATCGAGTCTGCATGTGTCAGAGCCCACATCAGGTTCGGTCACCGCCTCCTTCTCCTCCTTCAGAGACCTATCCCCTGACGTTGCTAACTCGGCAAATACGTGAGCAAGGAGACAGGTGAAACTGCCAACGGTCAACACGCGCACCGGAAAGCACGCGGGAACCACGTTGTCAAGTATCATAGGGGATATTCATCTAAGCTGCCACAAACCAATCAGCTCCTTCAAGGGTTCTTTGATGCAATGAACCCTGGAGGAACACCTTAAGTCTTGAAACACAAGCAACACAAGACATGGCATAAAGCTACTTTGGTGTAGTGTTGATGGTGGACCGACCAAAAAATTCCTACTTCTAAGCAAAAGAGAACTTAGTAACATGAATGGGTCATTCCAGTGCACCTACCCTTAAGATCCCATTTTCAGAAAATGGGAAAAGTGGATTCAGCGAAATGCAGGCCATGCGCGCAGGATCACGAGGTACTTAAAGATTATTTTTGCGACGGCCCAGCTTATAGCCGGATGATACGGAATATATTTCACGGCTCTTAATAGCCCAACTGAACGGGCATTGGGTAGAAGGTGTAAAAAAATCAGTGTATTTTTACCAAATCTACTGAGTTGCTGAATAATTTGGTTATCATCCCGAAGCCAATGGGCCTAATGATAGTCTAAGTGCGACCACCTAAAGTCTGGCGCTCATGCCTTCCTCCATTTTCAAGCAAACAACCTACATTCGTATGGAATCCTAATATTTACTGTGGATGCTCTATAGTTTTTTGTCGCTTTTGGAATCCGAACAATCGCTGTTGTTGTTGTTTTTGTTGTTGTAACGGGTACCTAATTACGTTAGGATGATAGGGATTAGCTAAGTTGTCGTCGACGTCATCCAACGGTAGGCCCAAGAAACATGCTGTTTCTAAGGGCTCGAACCAAAGGGTGTCAGATGAGTGGGGTTGGTGTGGCATGCAAAGATGTGGCCAATGTCATGCGAAGGTTCATTGTACGCAGAACATATATTGGATATGTCGGGGTCTAGGTAGGAGTTTAACCTGCTACAGTATCCAGAACGAAGCTGCGCAAGGGTCACTCTTGTTTCTAGCGGCAACTCGAACTCTTCGTCTGCAATGGGTGGTGTTTTGACTCCAAGTACGCCATTCACTGAAAGGCAATCGACGAAGGTGTTGAGGTTTCCCCTGTGAATGGCAGTCAGTGCTTGTCAGAAGTTAGTTGCGTCCGAAGCCTAATCGACGTATTGCCTGATGTCGTCGACGTAATTGAAGAATGACCTTTTGATGTTTCTCGGAGGCGATATGCGAAAGCACCCTAGCAGGAACAGTTTGGTGAGGAATTCATTAGGCTCCTTAACTGGGAGCATACGGGCTTCATTCTTCAGGTGTTCAATAGGAAACATTAAGTGTGAGTGTGTAGTATTCTGCCAAATTTGGAGCTTTCTCGTCTGCGTTTCACTGTATCCAGACGACCGTTTTGGTGCGGCGTAGTTAAGGACCGCCTGGCCGATTGCCTTGTAAGTTGCCAACAACGTTTCTTTGTCCTTTTAGTTAATATGGTCGCTGTAGACTTAGTGGAGGAGAGTGTTAAATTCCGTGCAGCGAGGACGCGAGAAAGGTCGGAGAGATAACCGTTTACCTTTGAACACATGCCGTCAATTCCCGAACCAGCGTCTTAAGGTACGGTAATCATGCACTCACTCCACTTAGATATATACCACAATTTCACAAATCTATAAGTTAAGGTTAGTATGAAATTAAGCGAATGTCTGACTGTTTTTATAATTTACTTTATAAGCCGTTTGAGAATTTCAGCAATTAGCTTATCACATAAAGGAATTAACGTTCAGCGTTATCCTTAAACTTATTTTTTGCATATTTTCCATTTTGCGTGCACATCAATATCAGCACAGAAAGATATTTCATTAATTATAATCCATAAATAACTTGAAAAAAATTAGTTTGAAAAAATCTTCTAGTATTTGTTGAAATATTCTGCACTTTTCATTTTATTTTTACTTCATTCATATTTGCTTGGCTTCAGATTTTCATACGAGCTCAGCTCTTCACATATTTTTCCGCAAAAAAATTGTAATTTTTCTATTTTATTTTCTCATTTTTTATTAGTTTCTAGTATCTTTGTAGAGCACACTTCATTTGCCAACTTTACAAGCCAGGCGCTTATTCCATTTATTTTAATTATTTTTATTTCAATTTATTTTATTTATTTTTTCCAACAATGCGCTCATATGTTCCCAGCATGATTGCGCTCAACCTAACCATTTTTTGTATTTGCATTTTCCATATTTATTATTATACGCTTTCTATTTGCTATTTGCTGTTTGCCGTCCGCTCAAGTGCGAGAATTTGTGTTTTTGAAGCTTCGTTATTTACCGTTACAAAGTAGTGTTAATGCAAACATCCCAGCCATACCCTCAACGAAAAATAGACGAGAATAAAATAATAACGAAACAAAAAAAAATTAGGAAAAATAGTTACCGTTACATAACAAACGGTGAATTGCTCTAAAAATATGCTGGACGGACATCAAGCGTACACCCTTCAACACAAAGCAAGTGCAACAATTTGTCTAACCGCCCGTCCATGCAACTAACGTAACAACTTTTGTGAATACTACGCATCTAACTAACTAACTGTCTGCTGAGTTGCCACTCACTGTCTGTAGCGGTACGCCGCCCTCCCGCCCTGCTGGCCTGTTGCACGCTCCGCCGCTCAGCGCCCGCTTGTCTGCCTTGAAACGTCCGTTTGATTGGTTTGAGGGCACTCAACGTGGTTGTTTTGAGTATGTCTGAGTAGCACACGCGCAACAACAACAACAACAATAATAATAACTGCGACAGAGAAACATCATTAATATAAGTCAACAACAATAACAGTGAAAATAACTACTGTAATAATATTTTAACGCACAACAGTGCAGGTGAAGAATATGAGACTAACTAGAGGAGCACATAAACAACAACAACAATTGCAAGTTAACAACAGGTTACAACTTTGTTAACGCGCCACGTGCAACATGCGCACACACGCACGCACATGCACTTAACAACAGCATTGAAATTACACGCAAATATACAAATGCACTTGCCACTTGCCACATGCCACAAGTGCTATTGCCACTGTGAGTTCACTGCCAAACCGGTTATGTAACAAAATGTTATTTATTATTTGCTTACATTTGGCTTTTGTGGCGGCGCAAAACTTGTTAAAGCGCACAGTGTGTGCTTCCATGAGTGCGTGTGTGTGTGCGCTTGCTATTTCGAAGCTTTACAAAGCTCTGCTTGTAGTAGCAGTGAAGGGGCTTCATAGCCACAAAATAGCTGTGAATAACAAATACAACAACTGTTGTAGTTGGTTCGTCAATTCTCCACTCGTATTTGTTTAGTGCAGATCACTTGTGGTTGTTGTGCGGTATATATTGTATATTTTTACAATATTTACAGTTAGTAATATTTTTATATACTCAAAACACCGCACTTCAGGCAAGTTTTTCAGACGTTTTTGTTAGTGAAGCGATTTTTAATTTTTATTTTTCATTTTTCACAGTGTACTTGTGGGTTTTGAAGTAGCCTAAAACTATGCAACGCTGCCATTCGTTACTCGTTTCTGCTTACATTTGGCGAGAATGTGAAAGGCTTGTGTGCAGAGCTGTTGAAAGTGTCTAATGACAATGCTCAATAGCTTTAAATTGTTTTCAGTGATGATTGAATTATATCCATAAACATTTGTATACCCTGAACATAATATATTAAGTTTACCACGACGTTTGTAACGCCCAGCAGGAAACTTCGGATCTTCATCGAACTTTTCAAGAGCCCATAGATCGAAGCGATTTTGCTGTGGAAGGTCGAGCGGCTTCAGTTCTTGCACAAGCTGTATTTTGAGGCTTTAAAATCTGCACAGAAAATGCGCCGAGTCGTTTTATACGTCAGTCAGAATTGCTCCGAATGGCGCCGAATAGACTCTGTACGACCTCCGTGTACACTTTCAGCTACGGCTGCTGTGTGTGATCTCTTCGGTCGAATTTATTCAATAATAAATGCTTGGCGAAGTCTTTTCAAGATGAAATGCCAATCAATACTGAACAAAAATATGATTGCAGTTAGTCGCGACTCATGCTAAAACAGGCTATTGATAAAAGTACCTCTTCGTGGATCACCCGTTAAATGATCGGCGTGACGAGCTGAGTCGATTTAGCCAAACTTCGACTGCACCGAAGCTAATACACCCTTCACTGGTGCATTTCTGTTAGTAACTATGTGTTCAGTTTGTATGGCAGCTATATGCTATAGAAATCCGATCTGAACAATTTCTTCGGAGATTATATTATTACCTTAAGCAGTAATCCATGTCAAATTTCGTAAAGATACCACGTCAAATGTGAAAGTTTTCCATACAAGCCCTTGATTCCGATCGTTCAGTTTGTATGGCAGCTATATGTTATAGTGGTGCGATATCGGCAGTTCCGACAAATGAGTAGAATCTTGAAGAGAAAATGACGTTTCCAAAATTTCAAAACGATATCTTAAAAACTGAGGGACTAGCTCATATATATACAGACGGAAATCGACTTAGCTCAACATACTGATCATTTATATATATAATTTATAGGGTCTCCGACGCTTCCTTCTGGGTGTTACGAACTTCGTGACAAACTTAACATACCCTGTTCAGGGTATAATAACTGAGCAGCTTTATCGGAACCGCTGATGTCGGAACCGCCACTGTAGCATACATTCTGTCAAATTAGTACCCGGAAATTCTCATTTTAAATTTTCCCGCTGAGAATATTTCATAATTTTTTCCCCCGGTTGGCACAACTGTCAGCCACTATTCTGTCAATTTTTATTGCTATGTGTCATTTAGTTTGTTTACGGCGTCATTAGGAACAAGTCAACCGTTTGTGTGAGTTGCGATTTTTACTATGGATAAAAATATTGAACAAAGAGTTTGTGTGAAATTTTGTGTTTCAAACGAAATTTCTTATGCCAAAACGTTGGAAATTTCGAAAAAAAAAACATTTGTTCATTCAACCATGTCGAAAACTCAAGTTTACGATTGGTATAAATCGTTCAAAGAGGGGCGAGAAGAAGTGAACGATTTGCCACGTTCAGAACGGCCTTTGACCTCTTCAACTGAAGAAATCGAGGTGATGCTGACCGTTTTCTTCGATATTCGTGGTGTTGTTCATTCGGAATTCTTACCGGAGGGCAAAACAGTCAATGAAGAATATTATCTTGGCGTTATGAAGCGTTTGAGAGAGAATGTTCGTCGCAAAAGATCAGATTTGTGGCAGAACAACAGTTGGATTTTGCACCACGATAATGCACAAGCTCACAAAGCGATAATTTTGAACGAGTTTTTGAACAAAAATTCAACAAATATCATCGAACAACCACCGTACTCTCCAGATATGGCTCCATGTGACGAGAACTGAAGGACATCCCGGAATATAGCTTAAAAAGTGTTTCGATGATTGGATTGTTCGTTGGAAGAAGTGCACTGCCTCAGAAGAGCCCTATTTTGAAGGGGATATAATAAATTTAGATGACTGATAAGTTGTTTGTGTTTTATTTCAAATTTCCGGGTACATATATAACTGCCATAAGAACTAATTGATTTAAATCAAGCTCTTGTAAGGAACCTTTGTTTTTGTGACGGCTATTTTTGCTTCGGTGCAACCAAAATTTACGTGTTTTTCATTCTTTTATTAAAAATACACTAAATCGGTTTCCCACATACCGCATATTCGGACTTCTGTCTTTCTTCTTGCTCCTATCTATAACGGCAGTTTGTGGCGTCCGATGAGATATTCCACCAAATTCAATGGCAATATGTTACTAAACCAATTTGATTTGATAAATGTTTGCAATTGAACCCTGCTCGCCTCAGTTTCGGCGATCACCTATTCATCCGACGAAAATTTCTTCCGATCATTCTTTTGAGATTTGAGAACAAGAAATAGTTACTTTGGGTTTGGGTTTGGTAAGGAGAATACGGAGGAAGCTGAAGCAACTCGAACCAAATTCATGGATTTTTGTCATCCCTTTTTCTTGACATGTAACACGGTACGTTATCTTGGTGAAAGCGCACTTTATTTATCTTCAAATGTTGTCGTTTATCGGCGAATTCGTCGTTCAAACGTTCCAATAACGCTATGTAACAGTCGTTGATAGTCATTCATTTTTTCAATGTAGTAAACAAAAATTATTCCATGCGCATCCCAAAATACAGTCACAATTACCTTGCTAACCGACTGATGTGTTTTTCCACGCTTTGGAGCGGTTTCAACTTGTATAGCCCACTTGGATGACAGTCGTTTCATCCATTGTCATATATCGATGCAAAAATCGAGTTTATTGTGCTTGAACATCTATAAATACTGCTATTCGCCAAAAGTGAGCTCACGCGGCTGCCACTTTGCATTGAACTTTCTCATATACAAATATTCGTGAACCATATGCTTACACGATGTCAGTTGATATCCTTGAAATGCTTGCTATCTCGAACAACTTCACTTTATTCAATTTTTTTTTTGTGGATTTTTCTGATGTTTTTTGTCGGTCTTTAAAACGTCCCCTGCGTTCATAGTCTTCTGTGCTCATTTTATCATGTCTAAACATGGCTAAAAATCATTGCAGTGTCCGCAGTCTCGTCATCAAGCCAATCTTTTGCTTGAGCTGAATTTTTCCCTTTAAAAATATTTTATCAAAACGCTACATTCCTTCTTATAGAATTATTTCACAATAGCAAAAGTTTATTCACTCAAGTTCACAAACTAATTAACCGAGAGATGTCAAATTTATTCACGCACCTTTCGAAGTTTAGAGCTACCGACAATTCGAATGGATTTAATTCTAGAACCTCCATCTAGGTATGTGTGAGGCCACGGAAAATTTTCGGGAATTGGCGAAATTGATCACTTCGTTCCACTAGCCCAATATTTCTTACATAACTTAATTGAATGAAATCGATCGACAATTATTTAACCAGAATATGTTTACGGCATTGCAGATCAGAACTTTTTATCAAAAATTACTGCAATCAGTTAAAAATTTCGCCTAATTTAGCTAAATTGCTAAGTCAGTAAATACCAATAAATTACAGTAAATTTTCATTAAGAATTGACAAATCTAATTTTTTGTATTCGGCCATGGAAAATTCACAAAGAATCAGATCATTATTAGTTAAATATTCTAGCAAAGTAACCAGACGTACAAAGATTAAATAGAGAGATTTTTTTATTAGTGATAGGGGGGAGAAAAATAATGTTGATCTACCGGTATAGCTGAAATTTATAAAAAAACATTGCACTTCAGAAATATACACGCAAATTTTAAAGCCTCTAATTTTATTTAGTAGAAATATTTGTCAAACTTTTTAAAGCAATATTTGAGGACACTAATGAAGTAGCTCATAGAGCTTTATACTTCATTATGGGTCGTCTTATACGCATTCAATGCTGAAACTTTTTCATCTGGGCAAAGAAAATTTTTTAAAAGCTTCTAATCACTGCCTCCTAAACAGAGTTAAAGTTTCAAACTCCTTAAAAACATAACATGCAAATTATAATAAAGATTGGCCGTTCGGTTATTTTTTCAAGATAACATGCGGTTTCCTTTTACTAATTCGAAGGTATGTAATTGTGGCTACCTATCAAAAGAGAGTATCAGAAAATCGTTATTTAAAATCGTTGGTGCGCATCTTATCTTATGGTTATTGAAGATTTTTGTCTCGGATATAGCAGGCAGCTTGTAGAATCCTTTTATTACGTACATCTTAACGAATTTTCAATCTAGTTTCTTCCGCAGAATTTGCGTTATCTTTTTAAATCGCATTTATTTCTGAATTCTGCAATTGTACGAAAACTTTGCCTTCTCTTTGCCATCCGATACGTTATCATCCAACAATACTTTTACCAACATTGTTGAAAACTAGTTTTGATTAAATAAGCCTATCAACAAATATAAAGAATAAGCTTGATTCTTGAGAACCTGTCATAAAAAAAGTGTTTAACTGAAAAAGAGTTCATGCCAATCGCTTTGAGGGCTCCATGCGTCGTTAGTATGACATCGTTAAAATGGTTGCCTTAGCAGGTAATAACGGATTTTTTTAGAAGTGTGATTTTCAATTTCTTTCAGAGTTGGGCTTTTTGTCAACTCTTACATGATTTATATTCAGTTTAGTTTGCCATTTCATTATAACAAACCTACTCCAGAACAAACTTTTGCAACTTTATTACCAATAAAATGGTTTGGTTCGCGCGAATATTCGGTCGACGTGCTCGCTCAACAAGGTCGGTAGTTCCAGAAACTATGGGTTAGTCTACAGACTCCAAAAGTGCGCTATTGCTGCTGTGGAGCAAAGTATCGAAAGAATGAAACCATCCGCCATTGCCCGCAACAATTAGAGCTGGAAAATTTTGTTCCCATTTCTTTAAAAAATGAAGCCTGTCATAATATTACAGCCAACGGGGAACACTATATTAATGACTTTTTCGTGCCTGTATTGGAGGATGGTTATGTAGACAACTTTTGGTTATAACAAGACGGCGCTACAAGCCATAAAGTCTAGAAAACAATACTCCTATTGAAGTAAACATTTTGGTGAGCGCATTATCTAGTGTCGTGTGTTTATATCGTGGTCCAAGATGGTAAGATTTAACATCGCTGTACTATTTTTGGTAGAGTTATGAGAAGTCGGTTGGCCAGACAGATAAACCCGAGACGATTGATGCCTTGGAAGAGAATATTCGGCCCATTATTGCTGACTGACATACGGCCCCAATGCTGAAATCTGGTCCAAAATTATGGCTCTCAGTTGGAATTTATTCCGACCACTTGCTGAAATTATTCTTAACACATTGCAGCAAACCCTTATCTTTTTAATAAAGCTAAGTTTTTTTCCTCTGTTAATCAATCATCATCATCATAATCAGATTTGATCTTACTCACTCTCCTGAGCTATACTAAAAGTTATCCTCATAACATGTGACCCCTACGACGTTTTCACACACTCACCCATGAATATATATGTTTGTATAGAAAATTTAAAAGACGAGCTCATCCTGACAGCAAATAAACAGGTTGCAATTATTGTTGTTGGAACTTCTTTCATTAGTTTAGCAATAAGAGATGTTCTTGTACCATTTATTTTCATTTACTACTCACAATGTATGCAACATGCAACAACAATGGAAACATTCTGGAAATCACAGCAAAGAATTGCAGGTGTAGCAATGACATATAAATTGCAAGAATAGTTTTTTTTTTTTTTTTGAAATACAACAACGAAACATTAAATAACAACAAAGCCGTTATCGAGGACTAAAACTGTTAACAATGACAGGCGTGATGCAACCAGGATAAAAATGAAACAAGAAAACAAAACTAAAATAGTCGAAACTGAGTGAGTGGGAAAGAGAGTGTGTGTGCGGCTTGATGAAGATGTCACAACTAGCTACGAATACCAGAGATGAGACACGAGAATGGAGGCGCTGTTTTCATGGCAATGAATTGCACATATTGACGCCGTCTAGCTTATGAAAAGGTATTTACGAATAGCTACGAAAATAAATAACATCACGTTCGATATTGAAAAACGTTTCACACTTTATCTGCAAATCAGCAACAGCGGTGACAGGACAACTGCGAATGAGCAGAGAAATGTGGACGAAAAATAAAATGAAAAAATGCACAATTTTCAAAAAGAAAAACTCGCTGCAATGCCAGTCAAGAAGGAGTGTGGTTTGGTAAAACAGTGATCAGTTGAATTTAATTTTCTTGTCAAAAAGTGTTCCGTTTTTATTTCTTAGAATTAGAATAGACTTTTTTATTATACTTCCACATAATACTCTAAGCAAATTACACCCCACTTTTTAATTAAGCTTCTCAAATCGACTTTGAATTCACCAAGTTAAGTATGTAAAGTTGACATACTCACACAATAAGAACACGTATTATATTAAGAAATCTGGCAACACTCATCCATCGTGGTTCTCTACTGTATTGAAGAAAAAACACAGAGGCTTCAAAATTAATGCGGAAGGTTTATTATCATTCGAAAGAACGTACTTTGTCATTTATTTTTTGAAGATTAGCACATTCAAATGTTGGCAGCTACGTCTCAGAGGGTCCAACCGTTGGAACCAATTTTCATCGACTCAAAATGGTACAAAACGAGAATTTATCTGCTCACCGAAGTTTTCTTTCAATAAATTCATTCTTGATGCAATGTGTGGTGTAGAAAGTGGCGCCGTCTTGTTCAAACCAAATGTCGCCGAGATCACAAGCTTCAATTTCAGGCATCAAATAATCGGTTATCAAGGCGCAATAACGGTCGCCATTGACGGTTACATTCTCATCGGCATCATTTTTGAAGAAATATGGACTGAGCACCCATAGCGTTGTGTTTTCTAAATGATATGACAGCTCTTTTTATTGTTTACATACCTATTGTGCCAGAAAACGTCGGATCTTCGCAGAACTTTTCAAGAAAGTATCTCTCGTTGGATCACCGGTTAAATAAAATACCTCCGGGAGTTCAGTATAAAAACACCCAGAGATTGCTCATAATTTAATAACAGAAAAAATTTATTTTGCTCATATTCTTTCTGGTAATATTCTAAATTACTACAGTAAAGGTCAGGAGTAAAAAATTAAAATTCGGTATATATTATAGATTTTTATGAAAAGCCAGTTTCGAACTGCACATGGCAAGATGATCTTTATATAAGACCTCAACACTTGACCTGACGGTAATTGGCGCCGAAATAAATCTCGTTTCGAAGGACAGTTCTTGGAAAGAATAAATCTTAAAGCTACCTTGAGTAGAAAAAGACACCTTGGTGCGCAGATAAACCCATAATTTTGTCGGACGACAAACTCTAGTCATGACAGTCACTCATATGTAACTAGCTGAATATGCCAATATAATATGTATATATTTCGACAGCTAGGTGGCAATTAAGGCAATATTTCACAACTCTTTGCGGCAGAGAATGTTCTTAAAAACAGGAATACAATAAATTTAGTAGCTGCCGGAAAGCGTCTGCATATACTATAAATTGGGTTCTAGCCGATGAGATTGACAAAAGTGCCATCCGTCCTTCAACCAAACCAGTACAGGAAATACGTAAGTCGCTAAAAACGATAAACAAAGACATTTCCGAAAGGTCAGACTCACGGATCAGGGTGAGATGGAGAGCATTAAGGGCATGCAGGGTAGCCAAAATCACATGCAAGAGCCGCAAAGAAAAAGTCGCATGCTTTTTACACACACGGTCTCGAAATGGATGGATTTGCATTAGTAACGACGATGCATGCAGAAAGTGGAGGGAAATAGCCATGATAGAGACGCTGGAGCATCTCCTATGTACAGACTTATCTAGAACACGTCCTACAAATCTAGCAGCTTCGCAGTTCAAGCGACGAGATAAAGTGTCAAAATTGATATGAAGTCCCTAATTATACTCAGCAAAAATCGTTGACGTGACCACAATCTGACATTAGCACAGGCCAGTGGGTCTATGTATGGCACGGCAACTTACACATTCTCTTCTTCTTCTTTATATAGTTCGCAAGTTTACAACAGCGTTCGTTCAGCTGTCGATCTTTCTATTTGCTGCTTGGCGCCATTTGGAGATTATAAGTGTGGCCAGGTCCTTCTCCAACTCTTCTTGACTACGGAGTGGAGGTCTTCCTCTTACTCTGCTACCCCCGGCGGGTATGACATAGCCAGCGAGGTGAGCTAGCCAGCGTAGCCGCAGCACCTGTTGGCAAAGTATATTCTGCGTTGGATTTCGAGATTGACGTTGTTGTTAGTGTTAATACTGGTTCCAAGATAAACGAAATTATCTACGACTTCGAAGTTATGACTGTCAAAAGTGTCGTGGGATTCAAGTCGAGTGTGACGACTGTTTGGCCGTGGGCGCAAATCAGCGATATGTTAAAGAACTTCTTTTTTATGCGGATTATGGCTAGACGTCCATTCTCCGGGGTTAATGCCAGGACTCGGCTACGAAGTCTGTCTCTCATCCCGAATCCCACACCGAATTTGCGCTCTTTTATGTGACCACTATAGTAAATGACACAAGGACCTACTCGCCTCAGTCCTTGTCCCGTCCATCGCATTTCTTGGACGGCTATGATGCCAATCTTTATTTTCACGAGTACATCAACTAGCTGGGCAGAGCACCTTCCCAATTAAGGAACCGGACATTCCAGGTGCATACCCTCAAATCGTAGTCCTTATTTCCTTTGCCATGGTCGTCATCGAAAAGGGGATCTCTCATTCGAGGCAGCCGTTTACTTTTCATTGGAGGATTTTTTTAAGCCTAGCGCACACCCCTGAGAGGGATTGTTCGCCTTTAGCTCGTTTTCAAATGCATGGTTTTTTGGCTACCCAGCGGATAATTGGTCTAAGACCGAAAGACGTCAGCTGCTTCAGCCATATGTAAAAGAATCGTTTCTGCCTACTCTGAAGTGAAAGACGCTGAGAGAAATTTCTCCACTTGATCTATGTACATATGATCCCAATAGTTCAGTGTCTCAGAAAAAAGAGAGGCTTCGTCAAAAAATAAGATGTTTTCAACTATCAGAAACTATTACAATGAATATCGCAGTAATTTTGACAGCATTGAGGCGTTTGAGCGGAGAATTATATTACTCCTCTAAATATATTTAGCAAATGTCAAAGCGCACTGATCTATCAAGCGACGCTCGCTTATATCTTAAACCGAAATTGCCGCAATGCCTGCTCTAATTTTTGCTCATTTTGCACACCACTGTAGTAAGTATCAACACACAAACACAAGGGGGAAAAAATAAAGCAAGAATTAATATCCAAATAGCACATTAAAAAGGAATAAATAAAAGTATGTTTCCACAGTGCAAGGAACTACAAAGGCGTGCATTGGACCGAGCATCCACTTCGGAGCTCTCAAGCATAGTTAACGGGCAAGAAAAAAATTGCAAGAACATATCCTTTCTGATCACCAACTACGCTTCCTGTGTGTAGCGGGTGTTTGTGTGGCTAAAGTTCGTTATCAGCGCGCAAAGTCAATGTCAACAAGAAACAGATACGGAAACGGAAATGGCAGTGGCAAAGCCAGCTCAAAAGTGTGAGTGCATGAGCCGCCTTTGGTTATGGTACCAGCAGCGCCAGTGCTTGCAGTTGTATAGAAAACAACAATAACAGCAATGTCAAGTGTGTGCATAAAAAACCGTTTACTATGCAAACAGCAAATGTAAAGGATATTTTCAGTTATTCAGTGAGTCGTGTTGATTATTGCTGGGCAAGATAACGGTAATTGATAGAGGGGCGCGGCGAAAAGAGTGCGAAAATGACAAATGCATTAATGGAGATGCATATTCGATATAGTTTAGCAACAAGGGAGCAAGGTTATATCTGAAATGGGAAAGGAATTTCGCTAGTAGCAGCTTCCCAGTTATAGACGTGTTCATTTACGGTGGCTTAGTGATTTGGAATCATAACTCTTGTTCAACGAAGTTGATCTGCCTTCACTGAAAGCTTTTTATTATTACGCTCTTATAGAAGGTAGTACATTCTCTATTTATATCAGCAACTCGAATTATTTTCTCCAGTAGTAGATTGAAGAAGTCACACGAAAGGGAGTCGCCTTGTCTGAAACCTCGCCACAGTCACACTGATAAAGTCCAATTAGTTTGTTGACTGTGGCCTTTAATCTTTCACACTATACGCTCGATAGAACCTTATACGCGAGGTTGAGGAGGCTTATTCCACGGTAGTTGGCGCAGATTGTTGGGTCTCCCTTTTTGTGGATTGGGCAGAGTACACTTAAATTTCAATCATCGGGCATGCTTTCGTCGAACCATATTCTAAAAAGAAGCTGATGCATACATTACATTATATTACATACATACATTATATACATATGTCGACTAGTTTGTCAAACTCTTCGTACTCACCCATTTCGACTTCTGTTTTTTTCCTATATATGTAAAAAAAGGTCCAGCTTCTCTCTTCAACTCGTTGAAAACTACCATGTATATTTCAACACGATAATGCGTGCTCACATTCTAGAATAATTGTGACCGACTCTTCAGCCAAACACGAAACTAGAGTGATCGCTCAACCACCGTATTCGTCAGTTGCTTTTTTTCTGATTTCGAACCTGATATCCACCCACGGAACGCGCCATGAGTCCATTAAACATCCTTCCCTCATATTGTGAGTGTACTTTGTTAGAGCATCAATTAACTTAGTAATAGTTCTAACTGAAGACTATGCATAGCATCAAACTTTCTCCCAAACGTGCAGAGGAAAACACTTGTACCAAAAAGGCAAATAGAAGACTACACACCCTGGAATACAAACAGGCTGGCTCACTCTTTATTGCCTGCCACTTCTTTCTTCACACAAACGAAGAAACACCACAGTTCGATTTTACACAAACAGTGATTGATTACTAAACTAATCAGCAACAATAACTTCATCGAGTGCAACACTGTGTTCATTTCTTTTTTCGAATTACATTGTCACACCATGAAGCCCGCCGGAGTAATGAACTTCTTTTCTGGCAAGTCACAGAGGACACAAAAACCAACTCTCCACTGAATTGCCAATAGTAACCGGGCGCTTATTTATGCAGCTCTCTTTCTACACATTTTTCGTGGAGGAGGGGAGGACAAGCAGTGCTGAGCATTGTTGTGATTGCCCGTTTGCGAGTTTTTGCGGCTTTCTTGACACTTTCTATGCCTATTTGTCAAGCAATAAATCAATAAAATCAAAATATCATTGCAAAGGTGCTAGACGGTGGCAAAATCTGAGAGAAATGCCGACAAAGTGCACAAAATTTGATTAGAAGTGACAAGTGGCTGGGTAACCAGAGGTGATTTCTCAGAAAATATGAAAAGGTATAATTTTCTGCTTTCTGCTGCAATAAAATGAAAAAAATATATGAGTGAGTGTTTGTTGGCATTTATGTGAACTTGAAGCGTATAGAGTTTTTCATAAGGTGAATTATTACTTTGAAAGAACTACCTATGTTGCCGATACTCATCACTCGAGAAAATGAAACGTGAAGTTGCCTTTTTCAATAGTTAGTTACTTAAAAGAAGCCCTTCCTCGTACATCTGAGGCCGACTTACCACTTGGCCAAAAAAAAAAAAACTGAACGCGTTGTTATAAATTTATCTCGCTTATCAAGATACTATTTTTGAACATTTTTTAATTTAAAAGTTGTTAAGTGAAATAGTTAAAACCTTGACCTAAAATAGAGATCACAATTGATTTGATAAAGACAGTCTTTTGTGAAGCCATTATCTTCTCTTATCTGGATACTCTGGTGAAAACCTAATAACAAACACCCAAAGAACACTCGAAAATTTGAGGGAACATTTTTCGAAACTGCTAAATGGATGCAGCGGATAAAAAAGAACCTATATCAGCATTCTACCGTCGTCCCAGCAATCGACAGCTCAGCTGTTTAAAGCCCATGGCTAGAAGCTGGAAAGGAACAAGTGCTTTTCTAGCAGCTAAGCATAATTTGGTCAAATGATATACATACATACATGCCCAATGATTGGAGAAAGAGTGTACTATGTCCTCTCAACAAGAAGAGAGATACCGCAGTCTGTGTTAATTAACATGGGATCAGCCTTCTTAACATTGCATATTAGTTTTTTTTTCGACAGTATTGCTTGGAAGGTTTAACGCATTGTAAATAAACTGACAGGAGATCTGTGCGTCATATCCATGGCGTGGATATTTTTCCCGCGAGTGGCAAAGTGCAGAGGTGGTTCCTCTGCTGAAGTTTCTTGATAAAATCAGGAGAGAACGCTCGTTCTTATTGGGGCATCAGTCTACTGCCAGTAATTGAAAAAGTACTGGAAAGTGTTATAATGGAACGGATAAGCACTATGGATTTAGGAAACTCTTGGCGAAGTTACTTTTCGGACAGAAAAATTAGCATGAATGGAAATGTGGAGATAGCAGTGGTTCGTGGCCAACTGTATGGATCCATCTGCGGTCCATAAAAGTATATGGAATCTCCTGATCGACTCTCTGCTTAGTCACTTCTGCAAATATGGCGAGAATGTGGACGACCTTATTTTTCTGGTTGAAGGTCGATCGCGGTCAGATTTAGAGCGGGCGGTAAAAAAATAAATTGTAATAATTGGTGGTTATATGTGGGTGTTGACATCTGTGTTTGGTTTTTCTGTTTACTGGGCATGGGGTTTGTGTTGTGAAGATTAGAGGCACGTTATTGCGGAATGCACGATGCACTCGAACATTAGAAATCTCTAGGTATGGGGAATAGTTGCACAGATGGACTCTTAGAAGTAAGTGTGACCTCCACTAGTCGGAATGCCAAACATTTAGGGTCGTTTGGTATTTTGCGTGTGAGTTTTTCAGGCGGCGAAAGCTTTTAACTGAGGATTAGGGTTAGCTTCTTGTGTTATTAGTGGGCGTGTAACATGCGTTTAATGTTCAACTCCTGGTCACCAGTCCAGATCAGTATGGAGGCAGGGAGGCAGAAGCTCCTGCAGTTTACTTAAGCCTACTCATGCGCTACGGCTCTTTGAGAAGTATCGTGATGGTTGTGGTTTAATACCCGAGTGCGGGATGAACTGACATTTTGTCAGTTCAATGTGAAGTTTCATTGTAACCGAGCACGGGACTCAAACTCCGGCACTAAAGTGGTTAGAGTGACCGTTCCACATTGCCAATTGATACTGAAAACAGCGTGGCATTTTCATAGTGCTGATCAGCGATATGATTTCTCCCGCTATGCTTTGTTTCTCTAATTTTACTTACACACATATTTCACCGGCAGTGCCGATCGGTACCTCTTCAAATGCTCTTAATACTTGACGGCATTGTAGTACCACAAAATTTACTTCGGAGGAACTTCAAAATATCCCAAACCATGAAATTTCCGTAGCATACCTTCAATTTTGACACTACTGCTGAGAAACGCTGTATGCTCCATAGGTTGCCATTTATATTTCGGTATTAGAAAACAAAAAAAAATTTTAGTCATCGAAAATCGCTTCGTGCTTCGTGCGCGAACAACTTTTGTTGGATACTGCTCAGTTCACACACGTGAACAAAGATTTTTTATAGTTTAGTGTCCATGCAATATTGAATGTATGCTGATCCCACTAATGCCTATAGTTGTCTCAATCTCACGATAGGTCACATGACGATCTGGTAACATTAGTTTGAGCACATTATTAATAGTTTGCGGAACCAGTACTGATTCTGGACGACCTCCACGAAATCTGTATTGAAGTGATCTTCGCCTTCTACCTCGACCTCGACTGAATTCACCATACCGTCGATAAATACTGATCTTTAATGTACCTTCTTCGCCAAACATTGAATTAAGTTCATCGATGCATTGTTGCTCACTTAATCCATGTCGAAAGTTGTAAAAAACAATTTTGGCGATTTAATCCCATTTTTTGGCCGAGATGAATATTTCAAGTTACTGTAAACAACACAACGTTCCGAGTGCGCATCAAATCGAAAACGTCAAACTTTACGATAAAGTTGTCAGTTGTCAGATTGCAACGCTGGGGTTGCCAAATTCGAAATATAAAAGGTAACCTACGTACTACTGCTGAACTGAAAGCCGTTAGACACATGCAGGGTCATGTTGCGAATACCTGATTTTCGTGAAAACAAACCTGACAAACCTAGTCGTGCGATTTTCTTCTTATTTAGCTATACAATTTACATAAGACTTTATTTATATTCCAAGCAACTAGGTTAGATTAGGTTAATCTTGTAGGCCAATGGGCCACGGTTAAACCAGTTATGGTCCAGATGGAGTTAAATTACTACGTCCATAAGGAGTGATCCATTAGGATGTCTGCGCTTGACGCGAATTTTAACAGACTCTGTGACCCTACTATCTATACCTACTCTAGCGTATCATAACATGGGGACCCCAGATGTTTACAGCGCAGTCTTGCTAATGCGGGACAATTCCAAAAGAGATGTTCCATTGTTTCCTTTAGATTTCCTGCAGTTTTCTCGATATGTCAGCAACATTCTGCAGGCATGTGTCAGGTTTTACGAAGATGTTGACTCTGGAATTACCTGCAGATGTATTACAGGCCAACTCCGCGACTTTCGCAATAGCGAAGACCTCAGCTTGAAATATACTGCGGTGGTCCAGCAACTTAAAAGGCTGCCTTATACCTAACTCTGGACAATATATTCCCGCACCAACTTCATCGTCCATTTTCAAGCCATTTTTTTCTATGTTTACTTTGAAACTTCTTTCACAGTTGAAAAGTGTGATCATGTAGTCGGTGTTTGCTACACCGCCATTATACACCAAATATGCCCGAAGGTTCTATATGTAAATTCTTCTACAGCCAGTAGCCGTCTCGCCGATTTTTCTGCGCAGTTTTCAGCGAAGAGGTCTATAGGTGGCAAGTTTAGTACCAGTTCAAGAGCCGCCGAAGCAATTGGAATCAAAATAAAATTGTAATAAAATAGGTTCATATTATATATTACGTAATATATTTACATTCAAAGTGCACTTGAATCAGAAAACTTGATACCGTTATCTGCATTTAATTATTTCAACATAAACTAATAAAAAACTTAACCAATTTATGTCACAATCAAAAATCTGCAATAAATCACGCGTGCTTTCGAAACTCGCTTCCTCTATTAGAAATTTATGCACAAAAAATATTTTCGAAATGCACAAATCAAGTTGCGAGTGTCAAATGCCATGTCAAAACCTGCCGAAATTACAAAATGAAATATTTGAAATATATTTACAGCCAAACATACCATCGCTGATATATCTGTGGGGACATTAATTGTTTAGTTGAGAGATAGTGACATCAAAGCAACTCAAAATTGTTTATATAAAAATCACATCTCTATAACTACATATATAGTATACAAATACATCTGAAGTAAATATATATTCCTCTGTGCATGGGCATGTATATAATATATTAAAAGGCTTCCCTACTGCGATTTCGAAAAATAGAGTTTACAAATGGAAAATTTTACTTTGCCAGAGATTTACTTCATGGAAAAGATTTGTATTTTAAATATTGGTAGTCGAAAAAGTCTTTTCGTAATTCTAATCAACCTTCAACTTATTTTTTTATATTTATAATAAACCAAATATGTATTTGGTCGACCACTTTTTGCCATATTTCCGCTAGAGACATTATTCCATCAGTGTAAAACTTTTCTGGTTTCTCGGCGAAAAACTGCGACAAGTAATTTCCACAGGCTTCTCTTGAAGCCAACTTTACTCCATTAAGGGAGTTCTGCATTGACCAAAACAAATGTTAATCCGATGGTGCTAGGTTAAGGCTATATGGTGGATGCATCAAAACTTCCCAGCCAAGCTCTCCCAGTTTTTGCCGAGTCATCAAAGATGTGTGTGGTCTAGCGTTGTTCTGATGGAAGGCGAAGCCGTTTTTTTCAATTTCTTGCTTCAATCTCATAAGTTGTTGACAGTAAAATGTAGAGTCAATCGTTCGATCAGGCTGGAGCTGCTCATAGTGAATGATTCCTTTCCAATCCCACCAAACACTCAGTACAACCTTTCGAGGCGCAATCCTGGCTTTGCGACCATTTGTTGAGCTTCACTACGCTTGGATCATGATCTTTTTCGCACATTATTGTCGTATTTGATCCACTTTTTGTCTCCTGCTACTATTCGCTTCAGAAATGGTTCGATTTTATTTCGTTTCAGCAAAGAATCGCAGATGTTAATTCGGTCCATTAAATTTTTCACAGGCAATTCATGTGGTACCCAAACATCGAGCTTATCTTTGTAGCCAGACTTTTTTAAATAGTTCAAAATCGTTGGATGATGAATGCTAAGTTTCTTAACGATGTCATGGCTGCTTATGTGATGGCCCTGATCAATCTTTTCCATAATTTTATCGGCTTTTTCAACGATAGGTCGACCAGAGCGAGGTGCATCTTTCACATCGAAATTTGCAGAATGGAAGTGAGCGAATCATTGTTGTGCTACACGAACTGATACACCATCGTCTCCGTAAAATTCACTAATTTCATTGGAGGCTTGCGTGCATTTAATGCCCACTATCCAAAAAACCAGTTTAGGTTGAAAAAAAAATTCTAAAAAACTAATAAATTTCTACGAACTCGAAATCATTTACAGTTGGGGTTGGTTGAAAAATATTTTCTTGATATTGGTTGCCATATTTCTTCTGTTTTTGATGAACTCTCGTAGACGGTCATTTTAAGCGATGCTGCAAAGTTCCAGTTAACGTTCAGTATGTCCTAGTTGGGTCTAGTTACTAGCTAAAGACAGACTGCTTCGCTTTCGATGTTTTTTTTTATAGGTTGAAGTCCTAGTAAGGATAGCTCATCTTTCTGGCGGCTTGGGCAATGCTGAACTACCATCGATACATGACCTGTCATAAAATTCTTTTGGAGCGATCGTAAGATATCTTGTAATCAGTGGAAGAAAACTTAGAAGAAATATTTCAACATTTTCTTTTTGTTTGTCTCGCCTGAGCAAGATTAAAACTTAGACACTTTGGAGTCTTTCATAAATCCTACCGAACTGGTGAGAATAGAATTTAAATACCCGAACCATTTTGTATTGGTTACGAAGCGTTTTGCTAACTTATAAGTCGAAATGCGATCTCTGGATCTTCAATCGACTTTAACCTAACCTAAACTAACAAGCGCTTGACTAGTCGAATAGAAAGTCTGAACTGGAATTGACTCAAAATCATAGCCGAATCCACAAAAATTAGGATGTGATGGTGAAACGTCGCATTGAAGACTAGAACCGGCTACTGTGCTTTGATATTTAGCACACATAAGTTATATTTAAAGTGACAATGTATGTATTACCGGATCTTATCTGAAGTATAAATCGTCAGGTTTTTTATTTACCTGTCTATCATTCTCTTGAATTGGAGAACGGTTTTTAAGAGCATTGTTCTCAACATTACCTCAACTTACTACTTTACCTATAGATGAGGCAAAAACAAACTAAGAATAACAAAATAATAAAATATTCCTGAGTATGGGTTATGGGAAAATTAAATCCCAATCTAGTTTAATATTAAGAAATCAAACTTTACCAGAATTTTTGTTCGTAATTTCCGACAATATTTTCACGGTATCACACGAAAATATTTAAAAATTGAAAATTTGAAATTATTTTTCGCCCACCCTAATATACTCATACGATGTATTTAATTTTGTACTCTGAGACCCTTAAAGTGTATGTATAACGAGCTAAACTGATTAGGTCCATGTCTGTCTGTATATATGCGAATTATTCCCTCAATTTTTGAGATATCGATCTGAAAAAAAAGCTGCCCTTTTTTCGTATTCAGCGGTATTGGACAACTATAGCATAGAACTCTTATACGAACTGAACGATCAAGCTCAAGTCCCTGTATAAAAACTTTTTAATTTGAAAAAGTATATTCACGAAACTTGATACAGATTATTATCTAAGGTGCCGCCCTAATTTTGGAACTGTTCAGATCAGGCAACTATGGCATATAGCTGCCATATAAACTCAACCATCAAGCTCAAGTTCTTGGATGGAAAACTGAAATCTCTTCACGAAATTTGACATAACTTACAGGATCTGGCACTCGAAGTGATAAAAAAGCCATAAATTCAGTTTGGAAAATTATTTTTATTTATTTTAAAGTACAAAATATCAGAAAATAATCATAAATTCAGGACCAATTCACTTTTTGCTCGATATGACCACCTAACTATGGTCTTGAGATGGTCAAAAAACGAATCGCAAGCTGCCCGAATGTGACTTGCCGGTATTTTGGCCCACTCACGGACAATGGCTTTCTTCAGCATCTCGAGACTGGTGTATTTTTTACTTCGGACCTTGCTCTCCAAAATAGCCCAGAGAGAGTAATCCATTGGATTCGCACCTGGTGAATTCGAAAGCCAATGTGTGGTCGTAATGAAGTTCGGAACGTTGTTTTTCATTCTTGGTTCACTCGCACTTTGTGAGACGGTGCTGAGTTTTGTTGAAACGTTCATGGCTTGCGACCGAAATGTTTGTTTGCCCACGGCTTCAAAGCAGCCTCCAGAACACTTTTCCGATAATATGTCGCATTTACTTTGACGCCAGCCTCGATGAAAACAATTGGAGAGCACCCATCTGCGGTGACAGCGGCCCAAACCATTATTTGTGGCGGGTGCTGCCTCTTGGTGGCCAACCGATGACTTAAATTCTCGGTTGAACGGTCGTTCAAGTAAACCCTATCGTTTTGAGAGTTTACGAATCGCTCAATTGGAAAAATTTTTTCGTCAGAAAATACAATGTTTCGAATTTGATTGCTTTCGGCCAAGCAAAGCAACTGCTTCGCCCTCTCAAGTCTTACTTGTTGCTGCTTCGGTGTGAGATCATGAGCCTTTTGGAACTTGTAAAGCTTCACCTTGAGCTCATTTTTCAATATGCGTCGGATGCTGCGGTCGGATATTTTTAGTTCTTTAGCCAGTTGATTGGCACTTCGTCGTGGATTTCGCTCAAGTCGCTTCTTCAGTTTCCGAACCACCTCACGTGACGTTGCAGCCTTTTGATTACAAATTCAGCAAATTTATAAACAGCTGATTTCAGTGCGACAGCTGGGCGAACGGTCTGAAGTTGGTTACACTTCGAGTGCCGAACCCTGTATTGTCTGCGACAGCAGTATAATCTCTTAGAACAATTTTCAGATCGGATAACTATAGCATATAGCGACAAAGAAACTAAAGATGAAAATCAAGTTCTTGCATGGAAACATTTTATTTGGGAAGGATATTACAGCTACAATTATCCTTCTTTCTTGTATATTATACACTCAGACATACTCTATACATACATATGAACATATATGTATGTATATACATAAATAATGCTGTTAAAATTTACGAACAATGATTTTTCAAAAAATCATTTTTCATTTTTCAATTTGTCACAAACGGAACTTTTCATACTTATGTACATTTGTATGTATGTATATACAACAAAGTGTATGTACACATACTTGTTTATAAATCATAACCAATGAATACTGCTATCTCAATTTGATTTTTGGCGCATATTTTTTCATTCACTGACTTTTCAGCTCACACACACACACAAACAAACACATGTGTACATACATACATACATACATATGTATATATTTTTAACGCTTTCAACTTTATTCGTTAAAAAATAATTTTTGTTTATTCTCTGGTGTGCGCTCAGTGAGTGGAGGCAACGCACCCACTCACTCTTACATAGTTTTAATATCTGTATCTCTACCTCTCTCTCACACACACACTCTCTGCTTGTCTCATTGCAGCTGCAATACGCCGCAAAGTATGCATTCGGCTATCGCATACGTGATTTTAATACCGGCAATGATTTTGGCCACAAACAGAATCGTGATTTGGATGGTGTGACGCGCGGTCAATATCACATTTTATTGCCGGACGGACGCATACAGAATGTCATTTATCATGCAGACGATACGGGATTCCATGCGGATGTCAGCTTCGAGACGGGACACTGAGTCGGCTGCGCGCCAAACGCCCAACAGTCACACACGCACACACACACACATACAAACAAACAAGCAAGCAACCCAGTCAATTTAAGCCAATTTCAGCACTATGAAAGCCAAAAATATAGGGTGTGAAGTTAGAGCGCGGCGATGCGGTGTCGAGCAATCGGAATACGTATAAAAGTTGGTAAACAAAAAAGCAGCGATTTTCCAAAGAAAAAATCAGAATTTGGTTGCAGTGGTGTCAACAACGCCAGCTGCAACAACAAGCACAACAACAGCACACAGTGGCCACAAAAACGGCGCCACAACATTCACTGATTGGCATCGCGGTTTCACGGCTCAATTCGATTGCGTTTGCGTGTCGGCCAGCTACAACAACACGTATGTATGTGTGTGTGTGTGGCTTATTATTTACTTTTTCTTGCAGCCACATAATATTATTGCAATTCAGCCGGGTGCCAACAATGCAATAATTTGGCATCGATACTTAGTGCTAATATTAGTGTTTTGTTTAAAGGCGCTCAGTCATTGATTTTGAACAAAATTTCGATTCTGCTGTTTTTATTGTTTTTGTTTAATATTATTGTTATATGTAGCTGGAAAAGAATTATATTTATAGTACATGTTTATTAGAGGGGGTCGATTTACAGGAAGCAGGAACAGGAAAATTGAGTAGGTGAGAAATATTCTAATGTTCATTGGGAACAAATTTGCCTAAGAGACTACGGGGCTAAAGCTGCTTTCGAGTCAGCGATTTTTAAGACGAGCTTTTTAGGGATTATACAAATTTGTTCGTCAGTTTTTGAGATATCCGAATGAAATTAAGTACGCAGGTGCATTTTGATATTCTATTGATCATTTGTACAAATCGGCCAGATCGCACAACTATATCACATATCACCCGTACAACTGATTATTCAGATTTTTTACACTTCACCTTAAAAATTTGTGGGTCGAGACCGGTTTTAGACCCAGAGTTTCTTAGGCAAAATTGTTCAGAATGGTCCGTACACCTTTTCCTGAATACGCGATTTTATAGAAAAAATCGACCCGCTCTAAAGTGTAAATTTGCGTAATTTAAGTATTTTTTTTAATTTGATTTAATTGTTATGAAATTTGCAGAGAATAAAATTTTTTTATTTAGAAGCAAAAATTTGAAAATAAAAACAAAATAGAACCCTTAATTTCCTTAATTTTTTTATTTAAACTTTTTTTAAAGGTTTTACAAAAAAATTCCACAATCATTAAGATTGCTTAATTTTTCAAAATTTTCTTTATTTAATTGTTTAAAAAATTATTTAATGAATTATTCATGTTTTTTATTTAAAATTAAAAACCAAAAAATCCAAAAACTTAATTTTCCTTAATTTTTTTCAAAATTTTCTTTATTTAAATATTTTCAAAATAATTTAATGAATTATTCATGTTTTATATTTAAAATTAAAACAAAATTTCCAAAATCTTAATTTTCGTTAATTTTTTTTCGAAGTTTTCTTTATTTAAATATTTTAAAAAATGATTTAATGAATTATTCACGTTTTATATTTAAAGTTAAAAACCAAAAAATTCAAAATCTTAATTTTCCTTATTTTTTTTTCAAAATTATCTCTATTTAATTACTTTAAATTAATTAATACAAAAATTCCGAAATCTTAAATTTCCTTTTTTCAAAACTTTTACTATTTAATAATTTTTACACACGATTAAAATAAAAATTCCAATGATTAATTTTCCTTAACTTTTTGTTCAATTTTTTCTCTACTGATTTCTTTAAAACATGATTTAAAGAATTATTAATTTTTTTCATTCAAAACTAAATCAAAAACTTAATTTTCCTTAATTTTTTTTTTAATTTTTTTAATAAATTCTTTAAACAATTAATGAATGAATAATTAATGTTTTCATTTCAGAATTTAAAAAAAATTCAAAGATCTTAATTTTCCTTCATTTTTTCTTTTTAGATTTAATTTTCCTTTCACAAAAATCAATATATTAAAAAAATTAATTTTTATGATTTCAAAATTAGTTTAACGTCTTTTCAATTGTAAATAAAATATTTTATTATTTTTTGATTTTTTATAATTTTTTAAAAAGTAGTGGTAAATATTTAAAATTAAACAGAAATGAATATTTTCCTTGCATTTTCTTAATTTTTACTGCTTTTGAATTCATAACACTTATTTTTTCCAACAAAAAAATACTATATCTCGAACCGTACCGTATCGTAAAATATTTAAATAACATTAAAAGCAAAACATAATTTTTTTCAAAAATATACCAATTAACCCACAACATTAACAAACAGTTAACCGCCTTCGCAATTCTGCTAAATGTTTTTATGCTCGTCATTATAATTTAAAATACATTTTTGATTCATTCGATCACATTTAATTAATACAAAACAAATTATGAGCAAAAATTATTTGCAATAAAAATTACTTTTGCAACAAAAAATTCAACTTCATACAGTCCACAAAATAACTGTTTATTTGCTTCTTCATTCTCACTAATTATTTTCACTGCGCCATTAATGAATTTGCTCGCTATATTTCAACACTCTCAGAGTGTGCCTGTGTTTTTTGTTTTGTTACTTTTTCACCTTTTTGTGGTTGCAACATTGCTCATGTCTTCTCTGCAAGCTATTAACCGAACAGAAATTACGAAAATTCAATTAAAATGCAATAATACCAAATTCAATTATAAAGTGAATAAAGTTGACAACAAATGAATGAGCGAATATAAGTCAGCGCGGGCAGAAGTTGGCGAGCGGTATAAAAACAAAAATAGCAATAATCAAATTATCTGCCTTAATTTGGTGTAAATTCGATTTTTTGTTAATTAACTGTAAAAACGGTTTTGTTATGGAGAAATTGTACAATTTCGATTATTACATATATTTTTCAATGAAACAAATCTAAATTTTAGTTAATTAAAGAAATTGGTTTTAAAAATTAAGAAGTTAATTAATTTTTGAAATTTAAGAAGTTAATTAATTTTTCATTTTATTGTAATGCAATAATAACGTAAAAACAATTATTTTTCACTTTGACTTAAAGTTAAATTTTTTTATTGAATTAAATTAAAAAAATTAAGTTTTCTAAATTAAAAAAGGAAATTTATACGTTGCAAAGAAATTTAAATATTAATTAATATTAAATATGAAAATTAATTTTAGTAATTTGTTTTTGTTTTGTTATTTTCAACTAATTAAATTTATTAATTAATTAATTAATGTTGAATTTTATTGAAATGAAATAGCAAAGTAACAATTTTTTTGTCTTATCGACTTCAAATGTATATTATTTATTTTATTAAATTAAAAATTATTTTTTCAAAATTAAAAAGAATTAAATTTATGCTTAATATAGTAATTTTCAAATATTAATTGAACACTAAATTATAAAATATTGAATGTATTTCTTTGTTTTTTTTTTTGTGCTGTTAATTTCAACTAATTAAAGAATTAATTAATGTTCAATTCTAAATTGAAAACAATTATTATGTTTTCTTTTCGACTTAAATTATAATTTTGTATATTTAATTAAATTAAAAATAAATTTTTCGTAATTAAATTTATGCTTAACATAGTAATTTTTAAACGTTAATTGAACACTAAATTATTATATGTTAAATATACTTTTTAGTTAATCTTTTTTTTTGTTAATTTTAAATTAAATTAAATTTATAAATTAATTAAATAATTAATTAATATTGAATTATGTTGAGAAGAAATAGCAAAACAAATATTTTTTTCTTTTCAACTTAAATTATAATTTTTTTATTTGGCAAAATTCAGTCCTTCAGTTTCATTTTATTTGCTAATTCCAAGTAATGAAACCAATTTAATTAAGGTCAAACAAAATTTATATATTTTTTAAAATATTACTAATTTTTTATTTTTTTTTTACTTTTAAATTGCAAATTCTTTCGGTCATTTAAAAAAAATTCATAAATATTTTTAAGCTATAAATTTATCTCAAAGTTTTATTGAAATCGTCTTAATATTTTTCGTACAAATATGAGAAAATAATTCAGCTCCATTGAATTAAATCTTTATTTTTATCTTTTTAAAATTTATTTATATGCTTAGTATTAATTTTTAGTATTTTTATATATTTATAATAATTAGCTAAATTGTTTCTGCTGCGAAATTTGGACTAAACGAAATATTGTGCATCAAACAGCTACAAAATTAAAATAGTATTTCTCACTGTTAAAACAAAAATTAATTTTCAAGTTGTTGTAATAGCTTATGAAATCCAAATTTTAGATTACAATTTTAAATAACGTCAAACTAATCGTTTTTATATCTATATTTTTTCTAACATTTAAACATTTTTATTTAAAAAAAGTATCATTCAATATTTGCTTCTTCTGCCTTCTTGGTAAATTTCAATTTTTTAATATATTGCTCTTCAATAATTGTTGGAAAAACTACAATAATTTGTTAGACTTTAAGAAACAAAAAATGTATTTAATTTTTCAGTTCCAAAAGTTTCTGCAAAATTGCAATTTTCTTTTTTATTGATTGTTTTATAATTAATATAGCTCAATTAAATATTTTTTTATTTTACTAAATTTTTAATTTTTTTTTATTTTAATAATTTAAACATTTTTCAGCAATTCTGATCTTCACGGGTAATTTCCATGTGCAATAATACCTATATAAATAATTAATATTGTTAATATAATTTTATTAAAATATAATCTCACATTACTTATATATATATATTTGTATATTTATACATATGTATTTGTTAGTGCATGAGTTTAAACAAAACTCAGATCATGTGCAAATCAAAATAAAATTTTACAAAAAGTCGTTATTTGTAGTAAAAAATGTGTTATTGTTGTTTTCTTTATACAGCTTAAAACGCATATTTAAATTTAAATTTATTAAATTATTATTTTTTCGAACAAAATTACGGGTTCGGGTATGAGGCAAAATATTAAAAATTATACAATTCCTTCTTAAAGCCACAACGTTTAATTGAGTATACTAATACACGAACAATTTCCTGATTCAATAGAAAATTAAAAAAATATTTGTGTGCAATGCATATGGCCTTTCCTACGTGGATAAACATATCGATAGTACATTTTTTTGCGAGGGTGGAAAATGTCTTCCGCATCATCAGTGCTGTTGTCACAGCAGCTGTATGTGCCACTTGCATTTTACTAAAAAGCCATCTATAAAGAACCATCAACCATACTGGAACCACCTTTACCTTACTTCAGGGTGGCGTTCCATTTTTCGCCTTGAGAGCTTTACATTTACGCACCTGCGTCAGATCCCGCTTGTTGCTGCGTAGCAAAATTGTGCGGATTTCTGGATTATCCCCTAGTTTGCTACATTCTCCCGCGTGACGCTGTTTAAATTGTTCGCGATTATTGGGCCAACCAGCTTTTCAACGGCGGTGCGCTCCCGTTGCCATCGCATACATTCAAAGAATCTGTGTTCAGCGTAGTCTTCTGTCCTGTCGTTGTATAGGTATGACGGCTTTTTGACTTTTTCCATTTTGTAGATGTACTTTGTGGAGTATCAGTGGCTGGATAACAGCTGGGTTGTGTACAAGTCGACTTCTCCAAATTTCCGGTTTGTCCATGAGTTTAGGTCTCTTATTAGGCTGGCTATCCAACTGCCGCGACTCTCACTAGCTCATCTTGTTTACCATGTTGTTATTTTATCTTTCTTTGCCGTTGCCATCTAGCCACAACCTTACGCCAGTTTCCCCTTTTCAGCACAACTGCCCAAACTCAGCTCCGTATAATAGGACGCTGATTGTCGTCGACGTTAGAAGCTTTCTCTTTTCTTGGCTGGGACCCTCTACGTTGACCATTAGTATGCTAAGTTGGGAGCTGATTTACGTTGCCTTTCCCGCGGCGTGCTAGATTTGTACCCAGAAGGTTCGTCTGGGGTCCAGTCTTACGCGCAGATAGTTTACTACTTTCTGTGTCCTAGGAATATCTGTAGTCGTTTACACACTTATTTCGAGGGATATGTGCTTATTTGTTAGCAGTAGTAGTTCTGCTTTTTCCGCGGCGATCTGGAGGTTGTGTGAGTTGATCCATGCTTTCTTCGCGCTTCTTCTGTGTCTCGTGCTGTAATTACTGCTGTAATGTCGTCCGCGTAGCCAACTAAGTACGATTCGTCTGGCATTTCGTGTTTTAGTATAGTGTCGTAGCTGATGTTCCACATATCTGGGCCTAGAATGGATCATTGTGTTGCTCCTCACGTGGCAGTAGTTTTCTGTTACTAAGGTACCACAGCGCAGAGGTAGTCGAGGATTTTAATGCTTTTTTCGAAAACGTCGATCATATCCACCCATATAGCGCAGTTTAAGGTGTTTTAGACATCTAAAATCGCCAGCAACACTATTCTTTTGCATTTATGCCTTCTACAATTTCAATGACGCATTTTATAGCTCCTAGATTTGATCTGCCGTATCTAAAGCCGTGTTGTCTAGAGGAGAGTCCTTCAGCTTCGTTGATAGCCGCTTCGAGTCTGGGTTTAAGTAGCCTTTCATAAAGCTTTCCAGCAGTATCAAGCATGCATAATGGACAATATGCTGATGGCAAGTTGAGATCTTCTTTTCCCTTACAGATTAGCATCAGCCGTTGTTTTTGCAGGGTTCAGGAATATTCCGACTTCGAGACAGGCGTTGTACATATTCAATAACAGTGCATATTTAGCTCAAAGCAGCTGAACGTATACGATCGTAGACATACCTACAATGCACGGAATATCTCTACATAAAATTTGATAACAAATCCGAAGGACATTAATTCTAATGTTTACAAATCATAGTAAAATTAAATGATGCACGCATTTGGCGAGAGCAAACACATACACTTAACTCTCATCTGATCTTTTGATCATCTGTTTATCACAACCAAAAACCAAGAAAATAACGAAGACAGCTAGTATCAAATGTTTAATCGAATCGGTCTCTTAATCTTGTTGTCAACGCAATATCGATCAAAGATTGGATGAATACTTTCTAAAGGACACCTCGTAGAGAAATCAAAGAGACTTTGGATGCGGTATACGGTAACCCCTTCCTAACGGCGTCGTTTCTTCTGATACACAGAGAGACAGAAGAATAGTGGAAACAGTGGACTTCAACTGACAAACTTGCTCCGAAGTAGTGATAACAAATTTTTTTTTTGGGAACTAAATCCACTGCATGGAGAAGGGTAACACGATCACAAGCCACTACTTTGTCGAATTACTAAATAGATTCGGCGCCGAACCCCGATAAAAACGACCCTATTTGGTGAAAAAAAATCTACTATAACAACGCGCCGGCTCACACCTACCTTGTCACTAAAAACTGGTCGAATTGTACTACGAACTAAACAAATTCTGGACCTTATATTAGAGACAAGCATCTCTTGGAAACACAGCATGTCTAGACGGAGGATAGCTCCATGGAGACTACATAGCAGGGCAAAGCTCAAAAAGCAGAGGATTAGTGAAGCACATACCCGCAAGATTTATTTGGGAGGGAAGGTTTCAAGTCACACGAGAAGAGGTTGGATGGCACAGAAACATGCGACTTGCCAGCGAATCTTAGAACATCTACAAAGACGGAATTTATTGTTTAGAGCTTGATATTAGAAACAAGCTATTGATTCACAGTTAGTATTACAAGCAAGCCGTATGGGCGTTAATAACGACGATATGCTTAGAAAGTGCAGGGAATTAATCATGAAAGAACATTCTTTGCTTCTATCCAGCACTATCTACAAGTCGACTTAAGAATCTAGTTGCTTTGATGCTCAAGGAATTAGGTGAAGTATCGAAATTAGATATCAAGTCGTTCTTAAAGTTCGCATAGAGTGTTGAATTCCTGTATGACAAATCATTCAGCTCAAATTAAACTGAACCTCAATCTGATATTTACTACAAACCAGTTCTTTATTCTACCTCTACTTACCCCGGCGGTTACTGCGTCGAACACGTCGTAACGTCGACTCTTCAGATGTTTTCATCGTCCATGCCTCCGCAGCATATAGCAGGACGGTTATGATGAGTGACTTGTAGAATTAAATTATCGAAAGAGAACTTTAGTTCTCAATTGTCTACTCAGTCCGAAGTAGCACCTGTTGGCAAGAGTTATTCTGCGTTAGATTTCGACGCTGACTTTGTTGTTTGTGTCATTAGCCAAACAGAATTTTTAGCCAGACATCCCGTAGCTGTAGATAAGATATGTTTCAGAATCCGAAGACAGAGCTTTTAAAGTAGTCGCAAAAACTAGTTCCGACTTCAGCTTAACCGAAACGGGTGACCTCGCTTCCATTTACATAGCACAATCAAATTAGCTGCGCCCAATCAACCATCCAGTCATTCCTTTTTAATACTCAGCATCATAAATCTTAACACTAAAAGTTTTTCGCAAACTTTGACTGATAGTTTTCCGAAGGCGCAGTCACCTTTTTCTGCTCATCAGGCAAAAAATCAGATTTCATACGATGCTGTACCAAAATGAAATGAGCAGGAAAAAGGAATAGGCAAAATAAGAAATAAAGTAAATTAAAGTGGAGTGAAGAGAACAGAAGAGAGAACTCAATGCGCTCACAAACAACGGTATGTGGAATAAAATAAATTACAAGCGAAGCGGGGTTCAAAGAGGTGTTGAACAAAAGCGGCGCAGAGGGCGGGCGATGGCACAGTCATCGAACGCGCAGCTATCTGTTAGTATGTATGTATTTAGTATCCTTTCGCTTATCATAAATCAATTTCACGTATACGCCCACGCGTCACACATGGACTTACGCAAAAAATCGTAGGGATTTGCTGGCGAGTGAACCAAAATTAATGCACACACACACACACACACACACAGACATGTGTGTGGATATGAATACAAAGTGGGTAGACAGATAGGACAATGTTGCTGTCGCTTGCTTGAATGCCGTTTTCTTGCACACATACTCACATATTCATATTATATATGTATATACGTGTGCTATATGTATATATAACGGCGCTTTCTTATACGCATACTCACACGCCTCATTTGCTTAAGTCGCCAACGCACACTCACGCCGCTTCCACACATTTTCTTGTATGTGTAATTTTTCTTATTCTCATGTCTTTCTTCGTTCGCCTGCGTCGCTTTGCCTGTCTAATTTGCATACAAATATCTTTTGTAATCAATTTAACTCCTTTCTCAGCCTTTCTTTTTATGCCTTTCTATGCTTTTGCTTGTAGTTATTACTTCAGCTTGGCTCTTTTGTCATACCAGCGAAAAACGGCTGCAAAGTCACACACATACATGTACATATATGTGTTACATTTAAAGTGCCCATACACACATATTCCCTTCACATGCACTCGCATCTGTCCATTTCACTGCCTGCTTGCCTTCCCTTGCCGCTCCTCGACATTCGCTTTGTTTGGCTGTCTCACGCAAATCCTTGTTGTAGCCAATTACTTGGGCTGTCTGCTCGCCTGCCAGGCTCAACATCATTTATCCTTGTTAAATCGTTTGCTCGGCGCTGAGTTAAAGTCGGCTCCAATAATCCGCTTCATTATTATTTGCACCAAAAATGTTTTATTTTTATGCGCACATGCCTATTTGTTAATTTTGTATGCTTGCTTTCCTATATTAATATCTGATTTGAGCTAGAATATATCCTTTTACATCCACATTCCAAAGTGTATTAGTCTCCCACAATATTACCCGACTGGTAAGTTCCTTTAAAAGCAGGAAAATGTGAATTTTAACGGACAATCCAAGTAGAGGTACTTTTTTCAATAGCCTTTTCTTTTGACAGATCACGCGAGAATCGATTCAAGCTCTCATGAAATTTCAGAAAAGAATGTGTTTCGATTAAACTCACAATTGTTAATTCAATTAAACATAACATAACGTACTGTGCGTACTATTCGCATCACCATCACCCATATTGAGAGGCAGCATTCATTATTGGATAATATTCGGCTGAATAGACCACGTTCAGCACGAAGTGAAGAAAATTTAGCAGTCGCAGCTGAAGACCGTTTCACTGCCTGCTATGGAGAGTCGCCTCGGCGCCGTTCGCAGCAACTGACGTATGGAACGACAAATTAAGATAAGATATTAAATTAAAAGCGTACAAAATACAGCTTGTGCAAGAACTAAAGCCGCTCGATCTTCCCAAGCGACAGGGACAAAGCACAACCTGAAGAGATTCAAAAGCTGTCATTTCATGCAGCAAAATAACGGTTTGGTATGGTTTGTGAGCCGGTGTAATCATCGGTTCATATTTCTTCAAAAATAATACCGTTGAGAACGTAACCGTCAATGCTGATCATTATCACGCCATTATAATCGACTACTTTATGGCTGAAATTAAAGCTCATGAACTCGGCGACAGAGTCAGAATATTTTTTTTCTCTGTAAAGCCTTCCAGGTCTATTCTATTCAATTTTTATCTTCTCAATTGGCGTCCCCTCATTGTTTTTTCGAGTTGGCTAATAGCGAGCAGTTGCACGGAGTCAAATCAGTTGAATACGGTGGTTGCGAAACGCTGTGAGTCGAATTTTTGACAAAATTTTCGGGAAGAAGCAATGCAGAATGAACATGCTTTAAAAGAGTATACATCAAAATATAGGATTGGAGAACATTCGAATTATTTTAAGAACCAGAAAAAGACGCATATTATCTCAAAAATAATAATCAATAAAATTTCAACGTCTTAAGCTTAAAGCCTGATTCGATTTAATCAAAATAACTCTTTTATTTAAATCATAACTTTATTCAAATATTAAAACATTCAAAACTTTCAACTTCCTGTCCTTACAACTTCAAATAAAAGCGCCGACCTTAAACATTATGTACCCCAACATCTTAATCGAAGATCAGACAAATTCTGCATTCCAGTTCAGTCATCTTCTGCTATAATTTAACGCAACTAAAATGATAATGTCATAATTGAACAATCACAAAGACTACAAGTGTCTACCTCATGCCGCGGAATGTGCATTAAACCCGTAAGTTTGTATATGTTACCACCGTCACAGTGTCTCCAAGCCGTCAAGTCAGCTGCCATCCCAACTCCAACTTTAGTGCGCTTCATTGCCACACCAAACTCAGTCATACTTGCGAGCAATTACAAATGTGACTCGCCAAAAATTTTCCGTAACCCAAAAAATGCAAATGAGTGTCTGGCTTTTGGCGTCTCTTGCTCGCGTTGTCATGAGGCACTGGTGTATGAGCTGGAATGAGCAGTCTATGCTAGTATGTATGCCCGAACTGTTTCCGCTTCCACACTGGAGCGTTTGCTGAACGACCAGATAACATGTAGCACCTGATAGCTGCACCTGTTTTCCCAGAATCGAAATGCATTGTGGTAGACGTGCTTGGTGAGTATGTTTGGATGGACGTATTTGTATGAAGCAGGTAAATAATTTGGAGTATGATGATTGTATTTTATACCTACGGACAATATTTTTCGAAAAGAATTCGATAGTAAAAAAAATGGATTGAATTTACTTGGTTGCCAACGGGTCCTAGAAAAGACCTACTCTGCTCATGCAAAAATGTTATACAATCATTATATTTATAAGAGATCAATTTGTAAATCATTTGGTATAGGTAGGGTCGAGCATCTACCGACTTGAATTTTATCCAAGCAACTCAGGTCACTCCAAGTGTTCCAAATTCACGTTCTATATAATTGAGATATACGCACAAATACATAACCGCAAGAGAAGAAGACGCCGAAGTTTGACTCCAAATCACCCACTTTTGAGCAGCCCGAACCTGATATGATTCAGTGCCTATCTCAGGGCAAAATTAATGAAAACACGGTCACAAAACTTTATGTTAAATAGGTCGTAACCAAAAGGTTCAAAGAATTGGCTTCCTCAAACCCTTCTCTAAAACTACTTTAATTTAGTTTCATTTCCGCCATATGACATATTTTTTGCAAAATCAGTAGCTCTTCGTCATATCAGACTTTCAGATTTCAACCCTCAGAAACTGCTAAGACCCTCTTTTTGTTAAGTGGCAATTAGGTAAAGCAGCGCACCTGACCAGTATCTATTATATCAATGAGCATTCCTGAAGTGCTTCGTATTAGACCTTCTTCTTCTTCTTTTTGGGCGTAGAAACCGCTTACGCGGTTATAGCCGAGTTAACAGCAGCGCGCCAGTCGTTTCTTCTTTTCGCTACGTGGCGCCAATTGGATATTCCAAGCGAAGCCAGGTCCTTCTCCACCTGGTCCTCCCAATGGAGTGGAGGTTTTCCTCTTTCTCTGCTTCCCCCGGCGGGTATTGTGTCGAATACTTTCAGGGCTGGAGTATTTTCGTCCATTCGGACAACATGACCTAGCCAGCGTAACCGCTGTCTCTTAATTTGCTGAACTATGTCAATGTTGTCGTATATCTCATACAGCACATCGTTCCATCCAATGCGATATTCGCCGTGGCCAACGCGCAAAGGACCATAAATCTTCCGCAGAACACTCGTAACGCCGGCTCATCAGATGTTGTCATTGTCCATGCCATCTTCACCCTATGGCAGAACGGGTATGATGGGTGACTTATAGAATTTGGCCTTTGTTCGTCGCGTGAGGATTTTACTTCTCAATTGTCTACTCAGTCCGAAGTAACACTAGTTGACAAGAGTTATTTTGCGTTGGATTTCGAAGCTAACATTGTTCTTCGTGTTAATGCTGGTTCCAAGATAGACGAAATTCTCTACGTCCTCGAAGTTATGACTTTCAACAGTGACATGGGAGCCAAGTGACGAACATGATGACAGTTTGTTAGATGACAGAAAGTTTTGCGTCTTTCCGTGGCTCATTACTCGTTCATGTTTCATTACGACAACCCTAAACCCAAAAAATCATATGTGAAACCTGGGCAAACAGAAAAATCAGCGGCAAAACCGAATATCCATGACGCCAAGGTAATGCTCTGTATTTGGTTGGATCTGAAGGACGTGTTGTATTATGAGCTTTGAAAACCATAGAAAACCAGAAATGAGAAACGTAACCAACAACAACTCATCAAACTGAAGCGAGCGATTCTCGAAAAGCGCCCAGAATTCACGACTAGAAACGAGGCAATAATTTTCCATCATAACAACTCTCGACCTCATATTGCAAGACGAGTACAAAAATATTTGAAAAACAGCGGCTTTGAAGTTTTGCGCCTTCTGACGACCTTTTGTTTCGATCGATAGGAATGCCCTCACTGCAATACGATTCACATCGGACATTTCTTTTGGAATGGAATCCGGGCACTGCCAGAAAGATGGGCTAATCTTTGAATAACACCACTGTACACTTTATACACTTAATATAATGTTTGGTTACGTGCGAATTTAGTGCGCCCCTACTTTTAATTTTTCATTACTTTTGCCGGTGCCGAATTGATTCTATTAAATCCATAATAAATAAAAACGAAAGACAAAAGTAGCTGATTTGCAATGTTGCATTTTAATTCACTCATTTGAGGGGTGCGCCGCTGTTACTTTATTATTGTTTTTTATTTATACCCTGAACAGGGTATGCTTACTTTCTGATGAAATTTGTAACCCACTGAAAAAACGTTGGAGAACCTATAACAAATATTTATGAATTATCTGGGTGAAGAGCTAACTGGATTTAGCCATGTCCAGCTGTCTTTCCATCTATATGTGCGTCCATCTGTCTCTCTGTATATAGGTCCCTTAGATTTTGAGATGCTGATCTAAAATTCCCACACGTTCTTTTCTCTTCAAAAGCTGCTCGTTTGTCGGAATAGATATCATAAGCTAATCGATCAAACTCAATCCCTCGTATGAAAAACTTTTTTATTTGACAAGATATCTTAAAGAAAATTTGGCACAAATTATTAACTAAGACATAGTTTTAATATCCGCTCAAATTGTTCAAATCGCACAACTATAACATATAGCTGCCATACAAACTTAACGATCAAAATAATGTCTTTGCATGGAAAACTTTTTTATTTTGCGAGATATCTTTACCGAAATTTCAGGCGGTATTGCCTAAAGCAAAGTTGCGACTTCCGAAAAAAGTCTTCGGATCAAAACAGAATCAAGAAAATAATATTTTTAAATACTTTTATGCTATGGAAAATGCACCTCTGAAGGGTATTAAAGCTTCAGTACAGCCGAAGTTCATTTTTTTCCTGTTTCTGTAATTTTTATACTCTCGCAACAATGTTGCTAAGGAGAGTATTATAGTTTTGTTCACATAACGGTTGTTTGTACGTCCTAAAACTAAAAGAGTCAGATATAGGGTTATATATACCAAAGTGATCAGGGTGACGAGTAGAGTTGAAATCCGGATCTCTGTCCGTCCGTCCGTCCGTCTGTCCGTCCGTCCGTCCGTCTGTCCGTCCGTCCGTCCGTCTGTCCGTCCGTCCGTGCAAGCTGTAACTGTAACACAAAATGGCGGAAACCGAAAACTTTTAAAGTGTCATAACTAAGCCATAAATAAAGATATTAAAGTGAAATTTGGCACAAAGGATCGCATTAGATATCTTCACCAAAATTTCAGGTTTTTTGTACATATCTCGGTATTTTCTTCAGGTATTTCCATATACAGTTCAAAAATGGAAGAAATCGGATAATAACCACGCCCACCTCCCATACAAAGGTTATGTTCAAAATCACTAAAAGTGCGTTAACAGACTAACAAAAAACACTAAATTTTACGGAAGAAGTGGCAGAAGGAAGCTGCCCCATGGCTTTTTTTAAAAATTGAAAATTTTTAAATACTTTTATGCAATAAATGGATATAATGCTTAACACCTCTGATGACATGTACGAAATATGGCTGAAATTTCAAACCACGCTTCTTCCAATATAAAGTATTTTGAATTCATCTGCCGTAAATACGTAAACATTAGGAACAATTCGGAATAAAACTTTACACAAATACGGTGAAAAATATTCTAATGAAATAATTTTTGCGAGAGTATTGTTCGCATTTTTATTGTTATTATTGTTGTTATTGTTGTGTTACGCCTTTTTCGATTTATTTCTCATTTTACGGTCCGTCGGCAAGTCTGGCCGCTTCTTCTGCGCCCAATAGCTGCATGCCCATATACATATTTGCGCTGCGTTCATTTTTACCACAATTGCAAGTGTTGCTGCCGCACTGCAGCGCCACCAGCGGTTGCAGTTGCAATTGTTCTGTCACTGATTGCTCTCTTAACCGAATTGCCGATTTATGTTGTAGGTCTGTTGTTGCACTTCAGGTTATGCCATCGTTTTAATGCTGGCTTCTTGTTGTTACTAAACGAATTTTTTCCGTTGTTTTTCCTTGTTTTTGTTGTAGCAGTTTCTGCTGCTGCTTGTTGGTGATCTTTTAAAACACGCCACGACAAGCAGCAGCATGAAGACCGCAACAACAACGAGCACTCGCTTCAGAATCAACGCTTGCAACAAATTTAACAACAACAACGAACACAACGCGGCAAATGCCCCCACAACGACAGGTGATTATGCGGCCACAAATCGCGTGCAACAATTCCTCGTTCGATCGCAGTGTAAACAACCTTAATGGCAACAGCAATTACAAACACACACACACACACTTGTGTATATACACCATCGCACCAATAAATATAATCGCATCGCATACAGCATGTTTATTGCGGCCAATCAGCTCACTAACACAAACTACAACAACAAAAAGTGCGAATATAAAATTCGTTTGATTCTTGTGTTTGGAATTGATTTTTCGGGGTTTTTGCCTAAGAATTTAGGTTAATACGCGCATGCGCTTGGGTCGTAGGTGCGCAAGCTGGCGACGCGGTGCGGCGAGGCGCGACTCAAATGCTAGTAGATCAACGCAGAAACATTGCCAAAAATGTAGTCTAATGGCATTTGTTGTGGCAATACATTTTGATTTGTGTTCACCTTTTTCTCCATATTCGATTGGATTCAACTTTTTTCAATCATTTTTTCTTTACAAAACGCTGAATTCTTCTTACGAATATATTCGACAATATATTTGTTGTTATTTGTCCACGGCAGTCATGCTACAACAAATACATGACGCAAATGTCAACTAGAAATTTTTATTGAGACTGTTTCAGTTGATGGAATGCTGACTGAAAGAGTACTCGCAATTCTGAATCTAACCACAAATGTCGTGAGGCATTAAGTGACGACGAAAGTCCCGGCCGTCCAGAAGCCAGCAATTGGGCAGAATTGGTGGAAATAGTTCATGAAAATAATGGTATTGATGCACATTTTAGTGCAAGAATGTTGAATGAGTGATTAAATACGAGTTAAAAGATATTTTGAATTTTGTAAATGGAGATTTGCGAAAAACAAAGGTCTGTGGGCTGTTTCACAAGAACTTAATGAAGACTAAAAAAGTTAACGAGCTTTTGTTGAAAAAGCGTATTTATCTCATTAACCAACCTCCGTATTCGCCTGATCTGATATCCCATATCAAAGAACCGTAACCGAGGTGCTGATCCTATAAATGATAGACAAACAAACAAAGGTTAACTTTGACAACACTGAAATTATAATACCCGTCGCAGGTGTATTTGTACGTCAAAAAACCATAAAAAGATCTTTTTATACTCTCGCAACAATGTTGCTAAGGAGAGTATTATAGTTTTGTTCACATAACGGTTGTTTGTAAGTCCTAAAACTAAAAGAGTCAGATATAGGGTTATATATACCAAAGTGATCAGGGCGACGAGTAGAGTCGAAATCCGGATGTCTGTCTGTCCGTCCGTCCGTCTGTCCGTCCGTCCGTCCGTGCAAGCTGTAACTTGAGTAAAAATTGAGATCATGATGAAACTTGGTACACGTATTCCTTGGCTCCATATCGGCCAACTGCCACGCCCACAAAATGGCGGAAACCGAAAAGCTATAAAGTGTCATAACTAAGCCATAAATAAAGATATTAAAGTGAAAGTTGGCACAAAGGATCGCATTAAGAGAGGGGCATATTTGGACGCAATTTTTTTGGAAAAGTGGGCGTGGCCCCGCCCCCAACTAAGTTTTTTGTACATATCTCGGAAACTACTATAGCTATGTCAACCAAACTCTACAGAGTCGTTTCCTTCAGGCATTTCCATATACAGTTCAAAAATGGAAGAAATCGGATAATAACCACGCCCACCTCCCATACAAAGGTTATGTTCAAAATCACTAAAAGTGCGTTAACCGACTACCAAAAATCGTCTGAAACACTAAATTTTACGGAAGAAATTGCAGAAGGAAGCTGCACCCTTTTTTTTAAATTGTAAATGGGCGTGACCTCGCCCACTTATGGACCAAAAACCATATCTCAGGAACTACTAGACCGATTTCAATGAAATTCGGTATATAATATTTTCTTAACACACTGATGACATGTACGAAATATGGGTGAAATCGGTTCATAACCACGCCTTCTTCCAATATAACGCTATTTTGAATTCCATCTGATGCCTTTTCTGTATAATACGAGTATATACATTAGGAACCAATGATGATAGCGGAATAAAACTTTAAAAAAATACGGTATTTGAAAAATATGTAAATGACGTATAATGAAATCTCGATTATCACTTTATCATGCGAGAGTATAAAATGTTCGGGGACACCCGAACTTAGCCCTTCCTTACTTGTTCTGTTTATAATCGACCAGTTTTAATGGCAGCTATATGCTTTAGTAGTCCGCTCTGGGATGGCTGATATAATATTCTAGATCAGTTTCCATGACAAAACCTTGCCTAATACAAAAATGCTCCACACAAGAACTTGAAGAACATATTTCGATAGGTCAGTTTGTATGGCAAAATACAAATAAGCACCTCCATACGGATGACATGACATAACCAGCGTAGCCGCTGTCTCTAAGTTCGCTGAACTGTGTCAATGTCGTCGTATAACTGGTACAGTTCATCGTTCCATCGAATGCGCTAACCGCGAGTGGCCAATGCACAAAGGACCATAAATCTTCCGCAGAACCTTTCTCTCGAAACCTCGTAACGTCGCCTCATTAGATGTTGTAATCGTTCATGCACCATATAGCAGGACGGGAATGATAAGTGACTTGTAGAATTTGGTTTTTTTTTTGCCGAGAGAGGACTTCACTTCTCAATGGCCTAATCAGTCTGAAATAGCACCTGTTGGCAAGAGTTATTCTGCGTTGAATTTCGAGGCTGACGTTGTTGTTGGTGTTAATGCTGGTTCCAAGATAGACGAAATATCTACGACTTCGAAGTTATGACTGTCAACAGTGACGTGGGCAGTGGCGTAGCTGCAACTTCGGGCGCCCGGGGCCAAGGGTGTTCTGCCGCCCCCCTTTATCTACCTACCCACAAGTTTCATGAGGTGGTTCGAACAAAAGTGAATTTTTACAAAATATCTTCGATATTAAGTATATAAAATTTAGGAACTATAAGCCAAGCAAATTCTGAAGTTCCAAAATTCTCACAATACGGTTTTTGAGGAAATTGATAGTAAATTTAAAAGACATCTTATTAAAAGCCATAGAAAAAACCATTTTCGCCCAATCAAGCAATCAAAATGTTGACGGTGAACTTTAATTTTTCACACAGTACGTATTGTGGTCGACACTCCTCATTTTCCCGAACTGTTATTTTGCCTTTTCCAAAAACCAATAATTTCGTTTGCAGCTGTACATAATGAGCTTGAAATGTCGTCCCACAGTATCCTTACACCGAGTTTCTGACGAGTGCTCTCAGAGATCGGCAATGCAAATTCAGTAGAAAATCGTTCGGCTGTCTCTTGTGATTGTACCTTCTCGAAGTCGAACCTTCCTTGTGATTATTGATGTGCGTTTTTTGCTGCACAGAGCCGGGTGCGTATCTTGGCTGCAACAAGATGATGTTAGGACCTCAGAGCGTACACACGTCTAGAACACAGGAGACAAGTCTTACGTCTATCACAACATGATCGATCTGGTTGGTGGCTTGATAAATTTTCCTATGCTAGAAACTAGTACTACAGACAACCATAATTCGGGCCGCGGCGAAGTCGATCAGCATCAACTCATTTGGGGATTTTTCATCATTAAGGCTGAATTTGCCGACAGTTGCATCAAAAATACCTTCTTTACCCACCCTGACGTTAAATTCGCCATGCGCGATTTTGAATTTGGTCCCATCGTCCTTCTCTTCCTTCGGGGCGTAAGCGCAAATCAAAGATATCCTGAAGACCTTTGCTTTAATGCGGATTATGACTAGACGTTCATCCACAGGGGTGAATGCCAGAACTCGGCGATGGAGTCTCTCTCCCACCATGAAAGCCACACCAAATTTGCGCCCCTTTATATGACCACTTTAGTAAATGTTACAGGGACCTACTAGTCTCTGTCCTTGACTCGTTTTTCACATTTCTTGGACGACGGTGATTACAGCTTTTATCTTGCGAGGACAGCAACCAGCTCAGCAGCGGCGCCTTCCCAATTAAGGGACCGGACATTCCAAGTGCATTCGCTTAAATCGTAATCCTTAAGGCGCGTGCCGTGGTCGTCATCAACAGACGGTCTCTCATCTCTTTGCCTAAGGATACTTGGTCTAAGAACGGAAGTCGTGAACCGCTTGAGCCATATGTAAAAGAAAATGGCGCTTACAAATATTTCACTAAATTTCTCAAATATACATAAATACCACTTAATGAAATATTTTTAACCTTGAAGGTTCGAAAAAACAAATCTATAATTTATCTAAAATCTAATATTATAAAATCGCACTTGAAGCGACGTATATTAATTCAGTATGAACATACCCCGAAGACTGCTACTCTTGCAAAGAAGACTTGATATGAATACAGGAAACTCTTCCTTTTGCGGTTTTAATTAAAAAATTTTGACTTATTGTTTCAGGCCTTTCAAGCAGAAAAGGCAGCCATCAAAATAGCAGCAGATTTACTTCTCCCAAGTGCGGCTTCTTTTAAGGAGGTATGCAGCCACTCCAATAGCAGAGCTTCTATACAGACCTTGATCTCGCTGACAGTGAGCTCAAGGGTAGTCAAGAATGCATGACCTCACTGGCAGTAGCATCAATCTTCTTCCATATTAAACTTGCTTGGGTGCCTGGCCACAGCGGAGTCTTCTGAAACTTGAAAACCGATAAGCATTTAAGAAAAGGCACCCTTACATAAATTTTATTACGATGGGAACGCGACTACAAGAAGAAAAGGAAAGTAATCGAAACGAGGTATATATATTTTTGGAAAGTTTGAAAAAGTAATAGAGAATGTACGGAAAAGTATTGTCCAACTTTGCCGGGATGGGAAAAACACCAAGTGTTGCAAAGAGAAGCGAGACATATTTGTAGACAAACAAAGAGAGAGACCGAAACGAGTGAATACAAAGAACTACGAAAATATGCGGCGATTAACACAAGTTTTCAAGACCGGAGCATATTCTAGAACACCCAGAGGTTATTTGGTTCCTGATCCCCAGAGCTTACTAAAATTATGGAGGGAAGAGTTCTCCAACCTACTGAATAGCAGTGAAAGCATAACACCAGCTGATGGATGGAGATTCCACAATCGATAACGATGGAGCAGACGATCTATTGCACGATCATACAGAAGTTCGAATCTAGATATCGATATCATTAAGCTTTGACAATCGGATAACTTCGTAAAGTACATCACAAAGCGGGTCAGATTATATTTTGGTCCCTTAAAAACGGATTTGTCTCACATTTTTAACTACTTTTAACACACGCTAAGGATTTAAAAAGCAAAAGGAAGACTTTTCGCGCCGTCGCCAGGAAACACAGGACTTTTCTTAAATATTTTATGACACAAATGCCTATTTAAGACTTCGTGTCATATTCATATACTTATGCGTGTATATGTGAGCATATATCTTAATTGTCCACACTTCAGCTTACATTGAAATCCCATTAAATACAACCAACCGCATGCCAGCCACTTACGCGCGGCTTATGCATGTGACACACAGGCGTTGGACAGCAAAAGCGGCACAAAGCCAAATAATGAGAGACAAGCGCCGAGGAAATCGCATCATTAACGTTAAAAAGTGCCAAGTTGGCAGGCGATTCGCAGGAAAGCGCAAAAATAAAGCATACCGAAATGGAAAAGAACGCTAAATGAGAGCACGATGGCAAGGTGGGTGCGGTGAAAGTTAGCAAAGCTATAGACAAAATATGAGCAGCCACAAAGTATGCAACGAATGTGCTCGAACTGCTTAACAAAATGAAAAATGATGCTAATCGGCGAGGGATGGTATTTAGGGAGCACAAAGCTGTAAGAGAGACCTAGAACGGTATTTAACGGCAACGCGAGTGAAAAGAAGCGTCATGAGAGTGCGAATATGAGGAGTGGAAGTGTCAGTAAAGAAAGCGACACGCCCGGATTTATTTTTATGAGCACTTTTAATACCCCACTTCAACTGCTCATTCTTAGCCAATACTATATGAAGTCTTTCTTTCTTGACTTTTTCCTTTTTTCTAGTTATATTGAGGAAGAAAAATTTATTTAGCTGTGGCAAGTGACGCGTCCGCTGATATCAGCGCCAAGAATGGAAGCAAACTTTTCCGGGCACGAAAAATATTAGCCAGCCGGCAAACCTAATCGCACACACACACATACTTTCAGTGTGGCAACTAATACACCAACTAATACAGCGGCTGCTCGGCGATAATAAAATCCCATTTAAGTTTAGCGATAACTTTAAGCAACTTTTGCGCATTATCGAAAATTTTCGCAATTTACTTGCGTCTTTTCTTTATTTTGTCCTCTGCTGCTGCTTCTTCGGTGAATTTAATATTTTCTGGTCACTTGCCGGCCACACCCACCGGCATGATGAGCACTTTTTAATTGCTTACTACTGCTACTTAAAATATTTTTATTTTTCCATTGCCGGCATTATTTTTTCCCAACGAAAATTCCTTTGGGCGTGTGTTGTGCCACCGCCGGAATTGGCTGTCCACATTGGAAGTTGATGTTTTTTTTTTTTAATTTGTTTTTCGCTTTTGTGGTCGTCAAAGAAAGTTTGCCAAAAACTTTGGACTTGGCCAACGCCACAGATTGCGGCGCGGCTCAAAAAATAAGTGTGTGCGACTTTTTTGATTATTTTAGTTTCCATATACATATATACATATATGAACAAGTTATATATGATGTGCGCCTAAAAGCGTGCTTGCCTTTATGAGTTCACTGAGTTTAGCAAGTTTATTGGTCGCGCTGCTCAACAGCAGCAATTTATTATAACTTTTTTATGCAGTATTTGGCATGAGGAGAATCTTTACTCGCCGGAAGTCTTCGATGATGTGTGAATTACAGGAAATTTGCGTCCAAAAGGGCTTTTCTGGTTTAGAAAGTTGTGTCATATAAAGTAATTGCCATGTACTTATAAGAAATAGGAAACACATTTTGTTGTTTTAACGGCATGCACAGGTAATGGAGCAGTTATAATGGAACTAACCGCCTACTAGAAACATAATGGACAATGACTTGCTTGAGAATTCCTCTTCTGAGAATACATAATATTATATTTTAAGACATTGTGGTATTAAATTTAACTGTAATAATAATGATAATTGTAAGACTAAGCGTAATTGTAATAGTAATCGTATTTCTAATAGTAATTTGAATGATAATCGTGATGGGAATGGTAATAATATTTGTGATAGTAATTGTAATGGTAATCCAAATTATAAGCGTAATTCTAATTGCATTCATAATAGTTATAGTAATTGAAAAAGTAATCGTAATAATAATTATAATGGTAATTCAAATTATAATCGCAACAGTTATAATAATTGAACTAGTAATCGTAATAATAATTGTAATCGTTATAGTGAATAATTTTTTAATAATCCTAATGGTAATTAAATAATAATCGTAGTATTTATAGTAATCATAATAATTATAGTAATTGAAACAGTAATCGTAATAGTAATTGCAATGGTATTCCTAATTATAATCGTATTAGTTATAGTAATTGTAATCGTAATAGTTATAGTAATTGAAATAATAATCGTAATAGTAATTGTAATGGTAATTTTAATTTTAGTGATAATGTAATGTAATTGTAACAGTAATTTTAATTTTAGTGATAATGTAATGTAATTGTAACAGTAATCTTAATTATAGTCGTAATAGTAATTGTAATTGTAGTCATAATAGTAGTAGGAATCATTGAAATATTATACAAATTGTTATACAAATATGTGGTGAGATAAACACAATACCCAGGTTATGATACGTCTAATTACCTACTACAATTATAATCGACAACGTAATCGTAATTGTAATCGTATTAGTTATTGTAATCATAATAGTTATACTAATTGAAATAGTAATCGTAATAGTAATTGCAATGGTATTCCTAATTATAATCGTATTAGTTATAGTAATTGAAATAGTAATTGTAATAGTAATAATGGTAATTTTAATTTTAGTGATAATGTAATGTAATTGTAATAGTAATCGTAATTGTAATCGTAATAGTAATTGTAATGGTAATTTTAATTTTAGTGATAATGTAATGTAATTGTAATAGTAATCTTAATTATAATAGTAATAGTAATTGTAATTGTAGTCATAATAGTAGTAGGAATCATTGAAATATTATACAAATTGTTATACAAATATGTGGTGAGATAAACACAATACCCAGGTTATGATACGTCTAATTACCTACTACAATTATAATCGACAACGACTTGTATTAGATAGCATGAAATTTTGTCATTACATTCAATTGTCCAAAATATATTTTAAGACCTTAGTGAGTACAGTTACTCTCAAAAAATGAAAAGAACATGAAAATATAAGCGAACTTCATCCCAAGTAATGACTTCTTTTAAACAGTTTTCGGCTCTTTTGAAACAGTATTATTAATTTTCAAAAATCTCAAAACAATCGCACGAATTCACTTGTTTATTTTTTTTCTAATTTTGTTTTTTATATTTATCCAACTCCTTTATTTGGTTTTCAAATAATTTACTAAACATTTTCGAAATTATTTTTATTTATTTCTTCAACGTTTCCTCCACCAAAACTATATTTTTCTAATCTTTCCTTTAATTAAAAAATATTATTTTTTAAAGCCACAAACATCATTTTGCCCACAGAAGCTACTCTCAGTTCGAAGGTTATCATAATAACGCTCCTCAACTTGTAAGCGCTCACTCTCCTGCCTCCAGGAGACACTATAACATTATGTGGTATGTAAAGACATCGCTTGCAAATTGTCTGCCCGCATTGCGTTTCTGCTACAATATACGAGTATCCCTTCTTGATTGTATCTGCTAACTATTTATTCCCTTATGCAATCAGTACGCATCTCGATCTTTGTATGAAAGAACTTCATTTACCATTATTTGTAAAAGAAGTTTATCAAAGGAGCGGCGACGACGACAGTTCATTGAATAAGTCGCTGATGAAAAATGAAAACGAATTTGAATATGACAGTGAGATGAAATATTTTATCAGAAAGGTAGTTGGAAAAGTGCACAAAAAAGTAAATAAAGAAGTTGGAAGTTGGAAAATTAAATACAAAATTATGATAAATTATAGAAAAGGATATTGGAGCCTTTTAGTTGGGGAAAAGCAGGTATGTATATTTACCTTATTTTATTTTCGTTTATGATACTTCAGACTTTATTTATATTTTACTTGCAATTTCCTGCAGCAGCTGCATTATCTTCTTTGGTTTGTTTAATATTGTTCTTTTTAAGTAATTGTAACGGTATCCATTTGCTTTGAGTTTAAGTAACCACAAGACGATTGCAGTTATTATATAAGTGGACTTTGTAAAGTTCATAAAGAAAAATATACGAAGAAGAGAAAAAAAATTGTCTTTGAATTTTCTCTTTCGATTAGTTATTCATACAATAATTAGTAAATTTTCGAATAAAAGCTTTCCATCATAAATAACAGTAACTGAAGTACATTATATTATAATCGTAATTGTAATAGAAAACGAAAAAGTAATGATATAGTACTCTTAATAGTAATAGTAATCATAATCATAATGACAAATAATGATAATTGTAATAGTAATCGTAGTCACAATAGCTATCGTAATAGTAATGGTAATAATAATAGTAATAATACAAGTAATCGAAATAGGTATCATAATAATAATCGATAGAGTAATTATATTAGTAATTGTCATCGAAATAGTAATCGTTGAGCTGTTATACAAATATATTGGGAGATAGTGTTCGTTTGAGTATAAATAGTTTTAGTATAATGAAAACAAGAAAACTAGGAAATGTTAGCAGGGTACAGATCATTTTGTAATCGTAAACGTAATATTAATGATAATTGGAGTAATAATTATAATCGTAATATTAATGGAATGGTAATCGTAATTGTAATCGTAATGTTTATCTTATTCGTTACCTCAATCGGAAAATAGGTAATATTGAATTTTTTGGAGTAATCGTAAAAAAACTAATGTAATTAACTAATCGCAATGGTTAATCTCAAATTTTAGTTTTCAAAATTGTATTAATTAATAATAACAGTAATCAATAATAGTAATCTTAATAGTAATCGTTAATAGCATTTGTAATGAAATTTGGGTAATCTGGTAATTAATAGTAAAAGTAATAATGATAATGTAATCGGTAATCGTAATAGTAATGGTAATGGTAGTAATCCGGAATTTTAATTATAATCGTATAATAATGTATTAATTGTAATGGTAATAATAACAGTAATCGTAATAGTAGCCGTAATAGTAATTTTAATAGTAATCGTAATAGTAATCTTAATAGTAATCGTAATAGTAATCTTAATAGTAATCGTAATAGTAATCTTAATAGTAATCGTAATAGTAATCGTAATAGTAATCTTAATAGTAATCGTAATAGTAATCGTAATAGTAATCTTAATAGTAATCGTAATAGTAATCGTAATAGTAATCGTAATAGTAATCTTAATAGTAATCTTAATAGTAATCGTAATAGTAATAATAGTGATTTTTATAACGTTATCGTAATATTTTTCTTTAACTTTCTTTAACTTTATCGTTATTATAATATTTATCATTAGTTTTTAGTTAGACTTAGAGCTTAACTTAGCTTTACTCTTATACAAGGTATGTTCCAAAGTAAACAGGACTTAACAAAAAAAAAACAGAACAAATGGGTTTTTCGGCAAAATCAATTTATTTTATTCAAAATAGTCTCCTTCTGCTTCAATACAGCTTTTTGCACGGTCCAAAAGCATGTCGAACGAGTGTTTGAGCTCGTTGGCCAGTATGCCAAAGCAAGCCTTTTTAAATGGCCTCTACGTCTGCATAACGCTTTCCTTTCATGGTCAAATGCAGTTTTCCGAAAATGAAGAAATCGCACAGTGTTATATCAGGTGAATATGGGGAGTGGTAAATGGTTAAAATTTGACTTTTGCTCAAATAATCGGTCACAAGCGTCGATGGATCTGAGCAATTTTTGGTCGTCAGTAAATTTGTGCGGAACAAACCGTACACACACCTTTCGTAAGCCCAAATGTTCGCTGAAAATACGATAAAACGATGTTTCGGAGATGTTCAATTCCATTTTCATGAATTACAATGATGATTTCGGCTGAATTTCGATGAATTCATGCACAGTTTCGATGAAATTTCCGATGATCATGGATTTTGATTGGCCCACATGTTGATCGTCATTTATGTCCTCACGACCACTTTGAAAACGTTGAAACCACTCTCTGCACTCTGCTACGGGATAGGCAATCATCGCAATAAACTTGTTTCATCAATTGAAACGTTTCGGTAAAAGTTTTACCAATTTTAAAACAAAATTTAATGTTGGCTCTTTGTTCGAAGCTCATTTTCGCACCGATAACACAAACATACTGACACTTAAAACGCAATAACTTCACTTTCAATCTATGAAATATCATGAAATTCTCACTGGACAATCGATAAGAGAATCGATCGATTCTAACGCATCAGTCAACATATAGATGGCTCCACCAGGGGGCGCTAGATTCAAAAAGTCCTGTTTACTTTGGAACAAATCTTGTACTTCGAAACTATTTGCAAAACTCAACTTCAAAATTTTAAAGAAATTCATAAGTTCAATATAATTAAATATAATTCCACATACGAGTATAAGTGCATATATTTTTAATACCAACCACCACCACTAATCCCCAACTAACCATTATTTAAACAATTTTTAAATACTTTTTGTGAGCAGTATGCATATGACCCCCGATGCATTGTTTTATTACTGCTGTCAGATTTTGTATTGATGATTAGCTATGTTATTGTCAAGGTTAAGCAATGTACTCATTTTTCGGAATGTTACGGTCATGCATATATTTATATATGGTGCATAAGTAAGATTTTAAATGATACTTAGTAAATAATTAAACATGCTGAGGCAGGTTGGACTATCCTCGCTCGCTTTTGTTAACTATTGTTCACTGGCTCATACTCATATTTAGGTGGGTCAACATGCTGGCAATTAAAACATTTATTTCAACCGATGCATTAACAATTTAATTAAAATTCTTGAAATTTTTTGCTCTAAAAAATAAAACAAAACTCAAGTTACTTCACAGAATGTGTTAATATGACTCCATTAACTGTATAGACTGTATAGCTGAACTACTTGGTTATTATGTCAATATAAAAGTATTGAGTTAAAGTAATTAAAAATAATATCTGAAGACTATAAAAAGATGAAATGAAATACTAAAGGTGTAAAAATATTAATGCAAAATAATTGTTTTTTTTTTATTTCAATATTTCTTAATTTTTTTATTTTGGTTTTAAAAGTCTAACAATAAGTTATAAAAATCGTATATCTATTTAAAACCTAGCCAAACTCAGCGTGTGATTGAGTTGTTTTGGTGATACGTTGCTCTTTAGCAAAAGAATATTGAAATGATTAAGAACCACAATTTTTCGATGTTATAAAAATGAAGAAATGCGACAGTAGGTAAATAATTTTTCGATGCACATTCACTAAAAGTTGTATACCATTCCTATATAAGTGAGAGACAACTTTCGTTTCGTGTTGGCCACAAAGTCAGTCACAACCATGCTAATATGTGACGGCGCAGTCCTATGAAATACATTCCCACAAGTTTCATACGATTCCTATACTTATCGCATACAAACCTTTCCCAAAAAGTTGTCATACAACTGCACATGAAAGGTTACACTCGTAACTATAAAAAGTTGTATCAATCTAGAAAACGAAAATATTAACCGAATCGCAGATTAAATAGACCAAGTATTAACTTCGACCGCATCGAAGCTAGAATACGTTTCACAAGCCTTTTTTTATTGAATATATAAGTATTCTTTATAATATATATAATTATATATAATATTATTTGGAAATTTAACTAGATTTTTATCGGTTAGTTTACAGGGTTTGTCCGAATAGGACTGAGTTGGTTTAAAAAAATTCAAATTAGGCTCCTTCTGCGTCGATGCAGTGCTGTCAGCGCGATTTCCAAGCATTGGAGGCATCACGGAAGGCATTCTCCGGAATAGCCTTGAATCCGAGGTGCATGCTGCTTGGATCCCCTCTGTCGTCGCAAAAAGCCTTTTTGTCTCGGGATCATATTCAAACATCCATGACTTGTCATTTAAAAATTATTTATTGAACCAATCTTCACTTCAAACGTTCAAATTTTCTTCGACGGAAGGCATTCTTCCACACGGCGCAATTTCTGGTCGTCACTGAGCACTTTCATCGGGATCATGAGACAAAGATATCTTTGCGCACACAATTTCTGGTCGTCAGTGAGCACTTTTGGGACCATCCTTGCGCATTTTCAATTGCTCCGTCACAATGTCATAAACCAGGATTTTGATAAATTTAACATCTGGGCAATTAAACGAATACTTAGTCGACGGTCTGAGTTCAAAACTTTGCGTACACGAGTCACATTGTCGGTGTTTGTTGAAGTCGCAGATCTCCCAGCACGGTCTTCATCAGCGATCTATTCCTGGCCCTCGAAAAAGGCCTGGTGACACCGAAACGTACCACTTCTTGCTAAGGCAATATCTGGGCAAGCTTGCTTGATCATATCAAACGTCTCTCTCGCAGATTTACCGAGTTTCACACAGAATTTAATCGCGTACCGCTGCTCTAATCAGTCGGAGCGCGCACGCTCCGAAGTACAGTCGCGGCGGAAGAAAATCAGTCCTATTACTTTCCGGACAAACCCTGTATATCTCATGCAGCCCATCGTTCCATCAACTGCGATATTCGCCGTTGCCAATGCGCAAAAGACCATAAATCTTTCGCAAAACTTTTCTCTGGAACACTTCAAGGGCCGACAAAACTCCAACGTTTCCTTGAGGATGTTACAAACTGTGTGGCAAACTTAATACAGCCTATTCAGGGTATAAAAATATACGTATACATTGTGACAAAAAAGAACCCGAAAATTGTAATTAAATTCCTTGGGTATATCTCAGTGCTTTGCGATTTTTACGATGGATAAAAATATCGAACACAAGATTTGTCTCAAATTTTGTATTTCCAGCCAAATTTCGTGTGCGGAATCGTTGTGGATGTTAAAAAATGCTTACGGCGATTCTGTTTTATTAAAAACGTAAGCCTACGTGTGTTATAAAGCCTTCACGAACGGTCAAGAGATCATTGAAGACATACCACGTTTTGGAAGACCTCTTCAACTAAGGAAAATATTAATAAAGTGAGGCAAGTGTTAGAAAGATGGAAAGAGAGCACGACATCTCTCGAATGATTTTGGTGGATATTTTGAGTATGAAACGCTCGACTCCTCCCGAAGAGTATCGTAAACAGGTCTCTTTGGACATGCTTGATCGTGCGAATTCCGGTCCCATATTCATAGAGAGCGTTATAACTTCCTACACAACATGGGTTTATGAGTTTGACATGCAAGCAAGTCAACAATCATTAGAATGGAGGGGAAAAACGAGCCGAAACCAAAAAAACCATGCCGAAATTCGCTCAAAAATCAAAGTGATGCTCATTGTTTTTTCGATATACATGGTTTGCTGCATCATGACTTTGTTCCGGAGGTACAGACGACCAATAAGGAGTTATATTTGGCCATATTAAGCCGTTTGCGTGAGAACGTCCGAAATTGTGAAAGAACAATTCATTGATTTGACATGATGATAATTTACAATCGCAACGCCCACGCTTGTAACCGAATTTAAAGCCAAAAATGGCATAAACACTATCGATCAACCACCGTATTCACCGTGGAATCCGTTTTCAGTCGATGGAAGAGATAAAACAAAATTCGCTGAAAGAGCTGAAGGCCATCCCAAAAAGTGCTTATGAAAACTGTATTATGCATTTTATTCACAATTTCCGGGTACTTTTTTGTCACAATATATAAAGATAAGAATTTATTCTGCAAAAAAACTTGTTCTCATTAATTTATAATATACATATGTATGCACGTTTAAGTGCCAAATTTCATAAGCAATTTCAGTAAAGCCCGCTAAAGCTCCTTCGTGTTTTCCTACATACATTTCAAGCAATTTCTCATATAAAAACAAAAGTTATTAAAATATTTTTCAATTACGAAAAAAAATATTATTATTACATTATTTTGCTGTGTACAAATATGATAATGAGGAAGTTCATTCTTCGAAATTTGTTTTTCATTTTCTTCGGTTCATCGATTCGCCGCTTTGAAATGTGCGCCGCGGGTAGCATGTACTCATATGCTAAAAATTCTAACAACAATGCGGCATAAGCAATAGAAAACAGAAACAAAACGTACAAGTATGCATTTGTATTTGTCTAACTCAGTAAAAATCATGTTAAATCGTGTATTCAATTTGTGGGAGTGGAAATTGTTGTTACTCTCCCCTTTGTGCGTCTTTTGTTGTTGTTTTTGCGTCGATTTAATATCACTTGTACGCTACTTTATAGCCTAAGGCAATAAATACTTTATTAGTCTGCATTCTATACCCACACACACACACACACACACACATATGCATGGTGCAACCACATAAAATGTATAACAATTTGCCGTCAACAATATGTGGCACGTTTGCGCTGCAACTTTGCCCGCCAAACAGTCGCAGCGATTTTTATGAGATAATGGTAAACCAATTTGTGGCAGAAGCGACAGCAGCCAGCCATTAGCCAGCTATGACAACAACAATAACAACAACAACTATAATGCAACAATAACAGCACGTATGCTTTAGTTATTAAAAGTTCAATGTTGCCAATCGCAAGCGGAGTAACAAATTGCGCTCACTTGGAAATGAATTCAGCGCGCAATGCTTGAGGTAATGCTCACACACACACAGCCACACACACATGCAAACACATATGCGCATGCTGTGGGTTTTTATACTTTTATTGCCACTGCGCACCCATAAAGGCTTTGTGTGGTTGGATTTCTTTTTGCACTTCTTGCTCGTTGCTTACCATCTTCCGCCACTTGTCGCGGAGCAATTTTTCTATTAGAAGCGTTGATTTCGAAAAGCGATTATAAAAATATGAGTAACAAACACAAAAATGTTCAACAAAATTAAATAATTATTTTGCCACTTAAATATTTGACATTTGCTGCGCCTCATCAAGCAGCGTCGTTAGCCCAAGACCCCTCGCGCTATACATCTACATATGCACATGCTGGAATAAATATATAAATATGTTTGTATGTAAGTGTAATAGTTCGGTTTTTGATAATTTTTCGTGCACTTGCCATATTTTGTGTCAGCTTCAAAGTGCTCTTATTGTCAAGGTCACATATGCAGCCATTCATTCACACGTAAAGACATGCATATATATGTATATATCTATATATATATCATACTATATATATATATGCACATAGCGCTTCATTCACCCATCCATTCACTTGCGTGTGCCACTCAAGTTTGTGCCTTAAGTTCTTTGTTTCTCCACAATCGATCATCGTTTTTCCGCTCTGGGCCGCGCTTGTCGGCGCTTTAAAGCGGCACTGTAGCTAATAAGAGTTCAATGGCGAGCAAGCGCTTGCAAGAAAATGTTAAAAAGGGCGAGTAAAGCAACAAAACGAATGAAATAATTGAGTGTTATACCAAATTAGCGTTAATGCTTATGTCATTTCAAGACAAGCATGCAAAAAAACAAATATTGGAGCAGATACTTACATCTATACATAAATAAGTACTATAAAAGTATATATGTATATAATAAATATAAATATATATAATAAAAAAAATATATTTATGTACACTTATCTTCATTGAAACAGAAAAAGGTTTCAAGTTGTGTTCGGCGCATGCTTCAAGTGATATTTTGTACTAAGAAAAAAATTAAAACTAGCGCCAGCCACTTCATAAAAAGAAGTACAGAAAGAGGTGTCTATTCATTGCCATTTGTTCTGCAAAGCACAAATTTATTTATAGCACTTCCGGCAGACAATAATTGAAGATCTTTGCCCAAAGCAAAATGGTGATAATTGTTATATATAATTTGCTTAGGGCCTTATTTCAACTATAGTGATCATTTAATTTTCTTTTCCGCCACAATGTTATTAAAAAACAAGTAAGGAAGGGCTAAGTTCGGGTGTCACCGAACATTTTATACTCTCGCTTGATAAAATGATAATTTTTGCTGTAAAATTAATTAGATTAGATCAATTTGTGTACTTTGAGTATTGAATTGTATTTTCATTTCCTAATGTATATATTATACAGAGAAGACATCAGATGGAATTCAAAATAGCGTTATATTGGAAGGAGGCGTGGTTGTGAACCGATTTCACCCATATTTCGTATATGTCATCAGGGTGTTAAGAAAATATTATGTACCGAATTTCATTGAAATCGGTTTGAGTAGTTCCTGAGATATGGTTTTTGGTCCATAAGTGGGCGGCGCCACGCCCAATTTTTTTTAAAAAAGCCTGGGTGCAGCTTCCTTCTGCCATTTCTTCCGTAAAATTTAGTGTTTCTCTCCCGCATTTGTTAGTCGGATAACGCACTTTTAGTGATTTTCAACATAACCTTTGTATGGGAGGTGGGCGTGGTTATTATCCGATTTCTTCCATTTTCGAACTGCATATGGAAATGCCTGAAGGAAACGACTCTGTAGAGTTTGGTTGACATAGCTTTAGTAGTTTCCGAGATATGTACAAAAATATGCCCCTCCCTAATGCGATCCTTTGTGCCGAATTTCACTTTAATATCTTTATTTGTGGCTTAGTTATGACACTTTATAGGTTTTCGGTTTCCGCCATTTTGTGGGCGTGGGAGTGGGCCGATTTTGCCCATGTTCGAACTTAACCTTCTTATGCCAAGAAATACGTGTACCAAGTTTCATCATGATGTCTCAATTTTTATTCAAGTTACCAACTCTACTCGTCACCCTGATCACTTTGGTATATATAACCCTATATCTGACTCTTTTAGTTTTAGGACTTACAAACAACCGTTATGTGAACAAAACTATAAAACTTTGTTGCGAGAGTATAAAAACCTGCTATAAACTAATTAAAAAAAAATGTTTAAAAAAAAATACAATTTAATTTTTTATTATAAATATTATAATTTATATGTTTTTTGAACTGGTAAACATTGTAGCACGAAAACAGCCTTTTAAGTTTCAATGAATTTACACAGACTTTCTTTTAACATGAAAAAATAGTGCCCGAAAGGAGAAAATAAAAACTTTACTCGCCCTTTTCCCCAGCTTCCATTTTGTAAAGCTAAAAAAACTTTTTTCCTGGTGCTAACCTCCAAACTGGTGACCCCAATGCTTTTCAACATTTTTCAACGTTTTTTGAACATGAGCCTAAACGGTACCACACTTGTAACTGATGGTGAAAATATTACGGATGCCGCGTCTACAAAAATTTTCTTGACACGGATCCCGCTCCCAACGATGGCGGAAGACAATAGCGAGGCATATTTTTACTCGCTCGATTTTTGGTTCGAGGTATCTTGGACTGTGGTCTACTATATTTAACATCGCAGGCGTTTCTATCGTTCCAAGGTCAACAAAGCTAGCTCGAGCATGCCCTACTTCAATGCAACTGCTTGTGCTTAGCTACGGTGAAGTTATCTTGAAGCTAAACCTGAATTTACGCCGTGAATTCCTATGGAATTTCATATAGCAGACATCTTATATTAGACGCCGACTTCCTTAGACACTATGGTCTAGTTATAGACTTGCAAAGGAGGCTCCTTGTCGACCCTGCTAAATACATACGTCGTGCCAAATAACACGTCTAAAAACGTCAACCATTTCCACAATCGAACACTTCGCAGATATTTTCTGACATCCTTAAAGAGTTCGCTGAAATAACCTGTCCGACACCACTTGAGATTCGAACCAATACATCTATGGTTCATCGTATCATCGCGACCGACCAAGCAACTATCGCCGCAGAAGTTAGCAGCTGCACGGTCAGAATTTGAGCTGTTAATTAAACGGGGCATTAATCGTCTTTCCGGCAGCAACTGGGCGAGACCATTACACTTAGTGCGCAAGGCTGACGGATCGTATAGGCCGGGTAGCGACTTTATAGCGCTGAACGCCGTGACAGTACCGGACCGTAACCCGTTCCTGCAGGACTTTCTACAATCTTAGCGGGTAAAATTGTGTTTTTAAAGATTGATCTTTAAAAAGCCTTTCATCATATACCAAAACATCCCGATGATATTAGTAAAACGGCCATTACCGCGCCATTTGTACTATATGAGTTGACTCATATGAAGTTTGGCTTAAGAAACTCCTCTCAAACGTTTCAGCTCCTAATTAACGAGTTGCTTCGAGTTTTAGACTTCACATACTTTGACGAAGGTTGAGGTACAAAAACCTTCCTTGACGAAGATAAGGCACTTCTTCGTTTAACGTCTAAAACACAAAGTTTTGAGTTCCCGAGCGAACGACAATATCACTCATCATTGAACCGAAACAAATAAATGCCAGTTCGAAACCTGCAAATCTTAGTTAGCAAATTGCACTATACTAGATCAGGTCAATGCAAAACTATCACTTTGGGTAGAGGCATCCGACTTCGCAGCCAGTTCTTTTAAAATTTTTTACGGTTCTCTACAGCCGTTAGATTTTTTTCACGCAAATTTTCACCTGCTGAAACTCGCTACAACGCTTATAATTGAGAGCTGATATCACTGTATCTTGGTGTTCTTTCGTTACATGATCGAAGGACGCTCCTCCCACACTGATCATTATCCCTTATTTTTGCTTTTCGTATGGCGATGTACGAAGCGTCAGACCGACAAGCTAGTCAGCTCGACTTTATATCCCAAATCACTACCGATATACGTCAAGTCATAGGTGAAGAGAATGTCGCCGTTGAGCTTTTTTCACTAATACAATCGCTGACCGCTGCTGCAATCAATTACGGCGAGTTAGCCGAGGATCAAGTAGACGATGAAAAATTAAACTCCTATCTCAATGGTATTAATCCATTATTCTCTTAAGCTAAAGAAATTTGCTTTACCTTTCAACTCCAAGAGTATCTTTTGAGATGGCTCTATAGGTCGTCTTCATAATATCGAAGTTTCGTTCAGTACTCCTCGCATACGCGGTAGTGCAAGGCTGATGGTCTAGCGATTTGTTTGGCCTGGCATTCAACGTGACAGTAAGTTATTTGATAAGAACTGCATTAAATCTCAAACGAATAAAATCAAGCGTCACAACAAGAGTGTACTACAGCCCCGAGAACTTCCGAATGCTTCGACTCGGGCACTTACGAATCGACATAGTGGGCCCGTTTCCGCTTATGCCAAGCAATAGGTATTGCCTTAGGATAGTTGATGGATTCTCCCGATGGTCAGATCTTTACTAATACCAAACATGACGGCACCGATAGTTGCGAAGGCAGTGAAGGTAGTGACTGGATTGCGCGTTTTGCCATTCCCATCAACATCACGTCTGACCTTTGAAAGCGCCTTGTTTCAGCAACTGTTCCAATAAAATCGCACCACCCGCAATGAAAAGCCCTAATTAAGCGATGATGCCGCATATTAAAATCTTCATTTCCGTACCACAATGTAGACCAGTGGACGTCCTTTGTACCAACAATTGGGGTTAGATGCAACCTTTAAGGATAACATAGGGTGTACGCCTCTGAATCTCGTTTACAGCACAACGCTTCGCCTACCTTCAGATTTATCATCAAATGCAACAGCAAAACAACCGAGGTAGAAACAGTGAAAAACCTACGTCGAGCACGAGCTGCGACCCTTCAATACTTCTTGGCATATCCCAACAAAACCATTCGCTCGCAGCAAGCTAGAATAAAGCCACTATGTCTTCATTCGAGATGACTCCATTTAGCCATCATTATCGGCACTCTACAGAAGCCTATTCAAGATTGTCAGCCGCACTCCTACGTACTTCGTTGTCGAAGTCAACGCTAGCAAAGTCAAAGTTTTCATTGATCGCCTAAATTGCGCCTTCATCGCAACATTAACGGCTCTCTAGGAGTGGATCCCGTGGCAGAGTCACCCTGTACGCAGTGCAACTCTGGCAAAGTCTTAAAATTGCAACTCTAAAATAAAAACTTTATTCGTCATGGCAACCCTTATTTATTGTAAAGCTAATAAAACTTTTTTCTGATACTAACCACAGTAGTTTTTGGTTTGAGTATAGCACAACTTCATTCTCTGAGGTTCCCATACATTTCATCGTTTAAAAAGTCTCAGTTTTGTCATTATGAATGCTGACGCTGCGCTAACAACAGATTAGGCATCCGTCAGTGCGCACAATAGAGGAGACTAAAAAGTACTGTCCCACCCACGGTGGTTCCGTGGGAGAATCTTGAGTTGGAAATAAGTTGAGTTTAGCCGATTAAAGTATCACAATTTGGCTCTCGATGCTTCTTTATTAATTAAGATCTGCGATTCTTTGCTGAACTGAATTCAAACCATTTCTGAAGCGAATGATAACAAGAAACGAAAAGTGGATTAAATACGACAATAATGTGCGAAAAAGATCATGGTCCAAGCGTGGTGAAGCTCAACAAATGATCGCAAAGCCAGAATTGCGCCTCGAAAGGTTGTACAGAGTGTTTGGTAGGATTGGAAAGGAATCATACACTATGAGCTGCTCCAGCCTGGTCGAACGATTGATTCTAAATTTTACTGTCAACAACTGATGAGATTGAAGCAAGCAATCGAAAAAAAGGGCCAGAACTGATCAACACAAAGGACTTCGTCTTCAAGCAGGACAACGCTAGACCACACATATCTTTGATGACTTGGCAAACACTGAAACAGTTTGACTAAGAAGTTTTGATACATCTACCATATAGCCCTGACCTTGCATCATCGGACTACCAATTGTTCCGGTCAGTGCAGAACTCCCTTAATGGAGTAAAGTTGGCTTCAAGAGAAGCCTGTAAAAATTACTTGTCGCAGTTTTTCGCCGAGAAACCAGAAAAGTTTTACACTGATGGAATAATGTCTCTAGCGGAAAAATGGCAAAAAGTGGTCGACCAAATACATATTTGGTTCATTGAAGCTCATTATAAATAAAAAAATAAGTTCAATTTTGATTAGAAATACAAAAGGACTTTTTAGGCTACTCAAATCAGGTATCCAACCTGCAATTACTATACTATACTACATACAACTGCCGATATAAAATCTGATTGCTCAGTGCATCTTCGTTATATTTTTTATTCAATAAACGTTTCGCTTAGACATAAAATACTGACCTTCTAACAAGATTTATAACAAATACGAGTTGCAACTGTCTAAGTAACATATGTATGCATGATTAAAAACTCACTATATGGACCAACCCATCAGTATAAACCGCATAAATGAGCGATAAGTTGTTGTGCCACCAGGCAAAACCGATGCACAACTTTCTTAATAAATCATTAATATACATAAACATGATTTCGCATAAAATACACGTATGTGTAGTCAATAAAACTAATTAATGCAGATTTTAATAGCACCCATTATATATATATGTGTGTGTATGCGTGTGAGCGAAGGCGATGCATTTTGACGCATCTCATAAACTATGCAAATCCATCATTTAACAGCATTCTCCATTTTCGCATAAAACACACACACGCACACACACATGCTTGTTATATATACAGTAATAAAATGCATGCTTCAACGCAATAAAAGCAACAACGCGTGTTTAGAATACACGAATATGCGCTGGACTGACCAATAGGAAGCCGGAAAGGTCAAAAACGCTGTCATTAACATTGCTTCGCTACAATTGAAGCGGCAATTAAAATGGGCAATGACAGCAAGAGCAGCGGCAAACGCGACAACAAAAAGTTCATTGCATTTCTAATACATACATACACATATACACATACATATTTGCATTAGAAGCGACTGTGTGAAAAAGTGGCAAGCAGCAGTGGTCGCCATAACGGCACCTGTGCATCGGCATTGCGTCTCATTTGACTGTCAGTCTACGCGGCTAATTGCGGCGTTTTTTCGTACACATACTATATGTATGTATGTATGTATATGCAATAAAGTTTAGTTTTTTGCGTATTTTATTATTTTTCAGCTTTTGTGCGCCGTAAATCAACTAATCAGCAATTAAATGGGCATAAAGTGCAATGAAGATGCGCAATGAAAAATGTGCATGACGAGGCGTATACGCATTGACACTTGCTCACAGTGGCTTTAGTGTTGTAACTGTGTGCGTGTATGTGCGCTGAACTCTATACGCATGCGCTGGCTGTTATTTAGGCGGTGCGCGTTGCGCATGCGCTGTAATCTGAGTCAAGTGGCACTACTTTGCGGTTATGTCAACGAAGGTGCACTACTTTTTCACGAAGTTTATTATATAAGCATGTATGGACATATTTAATTTAAAAAAATGTAATTATTTTTATCCATTTTTATTTTATTTAATATTATTTCTTATATTTTTTTTAAATATATACTTGTACATATAACATAACTACATATGTATATAGTTATACATATGTATATATTTGTTTAAATTTAAGATTTTTGATTTTGTAATACGAGTACTGCTATATATATTTCTGGCCTAATAAAGAAAATAGGAATATTTATCAACGAAAATGGTTTTATTGTTTTTCAAAATATTCTCCATCAAGATTTATACACTTTTGCATGCGCTCAAACCAATTTTCGAAGCACTTTTTCCACTCCGATTCAGACACCTCCAAAACATGGTTTTTGAATGCATCAACAGCATCTTCTGGCGGCGAAAATCGTTGACCACGCATTATTTTCTTGATGTGTGGGAATAAAAAGAGGTCATTGGGTGCCAAGTCAGGGCTGTATGGCGGATGACCCATCAATTCGACGTTTTGGCCGGTCAAAAAGGCGCAGGTTTGAGCCGATGTGTGAGAGCTCGCATTGTCATGGTGCACAATGATTTGTCTTCTCTTGTTCGTTTTTCGAATTTCTCCGAAGACAAACAAATGTTGGTGTACCACTCAGAATTGAACGTCCTACGTTGCTCAAGCGGAACAGTCGCCACATGACCAGTTTTGCCGTAGAAAAAGGCGACCATTTGCTTCGAAGTGCTTCTTCCACGAACAACTTTCGTTGGATTTGGCTCGTCTTGGAAGACCCACACGGTCGATTGCTGTTTTGTTTCGGGCTCATACGCATAGATCCATGATTCGTCACCTGTGACGATCTTATAAACGTCTTTTGAAGCACCGCGATCGTATTTTTTCAGCATTTCTTTACACCAATCCACACGACCCTTTTTTGAGCGATTGTCAAATTGTGCGGGATCCAACGAGAACAAACCTTTTTTACGGCCAGGTGTTCATGCAATATCGAATGTATGCTGGTGGGAGAAATGCATAGGCATGCCTCATCTGAAGGTATGTTACATGACGGTCTTACATTATCAGTTCACGTACGGCATCGATGTTTTCTGGCACAACGGCTGTTTTTGGACGACCTTCACGGAATTCGTCTTTGAGCGAGCGTGGGCCACGATTGAATTCGTTGTACCAGTTTTTCACAGTGCTATAGGATGGTGCTTCATAGCCATACAAAGATTTTAGTTCATCGATGCACTCTTGTCGTGATAATCCACGTCGTGTGAAAAATGATTGCACGAAAACGTTCACGAGTTAATTCTATTTTTTGGCCGAGATGAAAATTACCTGTAAATAAAACAATTCACGATTAAATGACAAAACGTTCTGAGTGATGTTATGCTAAAAAATGTCAAACTTTCCAATGGAAATGTCAGATTGCACCTGGCAACACTTAGTGTTGCCTAGGCCAGAAATATATATAGCAGCCTCCGTACATATACATTCTTTTCTGCTTTGGTTTCTGTAAAGAAATTAATTTTTTTGGAGAATTTGAAAATCTGAAAATAATGGTATTTTTGATTTCATTTTTTTTTTTCAACAGACTATGTTAAAATTAAGTCCATAAATATACTGAATAATTTAATTTATATGATATCAAGTAAAAAAAAGGTTATCAGATTTTATTCATTCATTTTGTTTGAAAACTTTCTCAGGATAATAAAATTTTAATTTTTTAATCTCCATTACTGCTGACAAAAACTCTGGCGGAAGCCAAGCAAATGAGAGCTAATGTCATTTTTGACTCCTATGTGGTCTAAAAAAAAAGCACGCCATTTGGAGCAGCTCGAAAATAAAGGCTAGAGGGTTGCCGCTTTTTGACTTCCTTGGTAGTGAAGTCCTATTTATCAGTAACAAGGAATATACTCCTACTTCTGTAACCGCAGGCTGGGAAGAAGTCCTTGGACCCAACTTAGCATTAATAGAATTTTCACTCTTGATCTCTGAATGGAGAGTTCTCAAGGACCATTCCTTCTTTGATCACAGGTACAGTTAATAAAATCTTTAGAAACTTTAGTTACAAGCATTAGGATTTTTATTGTGAATAGCTCGGTCGCATCAGGTCAGGGCTTTCCGCTATCCGCCAGCGCGATTGATAAATGCATCGAGTTCTTCCGCTCTATGTGTAAAGTTCAGGTTTCTGAAAACGCCCAAAGAGCTTAGACAAATTGCCCCTCTGGGGTATTTGAAAAATGGGTATAGTGACTGGACGTTGAACTGTGAGGAGTCGCTGATGGTACTGTTGGACGCTTACTTTCCACGAAACCAATCTGGTTAAGGTAATTTTCATTACGAGAGCTACTAAAACCTCGCACGTCATTCTAATAGACTTCAGGCCTATCAGTCTCTTGTCGTTTCTATAGAAATGTTGAACAGGTTCATGAATATGTAAATTTGGAATTAAGTCGGCACGGCCATATATATCCACAGCCTCCTGCAACAAAACTATATTTTAGCGAACTTGAGTTAGGCCCTTCGGAAGGTCAATAGAGACATCCGAAAAGGTTGGGTCCTATCTCCCTTGCTCTGGATCTTAGTGATAACGATCTATTAAAGAAAGTCGAGGAACAAGACTGTCAAATTATTGCTAGGGTATCTGAAAGCCTTACAAGTGGGCACATCAATCCAAATAAAACTGAACTGGTTAACCCAATAAGGTCTTATGGGGTTGTTGTATAGAGGAGGTCGCTCAGAAACCTCAAATTCACTAAACGTCTGGAACGTAATCAAAGAGCGGTCCTCATTTCAATCTGAATTACTACTACACTCGAAGTATAACCAATTAAAAAAACCATAAATTCGGTTTGGAAAATTATTTTTATTTGTTTTAAAGTACGAAATGTTTGAAAATAATCATAAATTCAGGACCAATTCACTTTTGCTCGATATGACCACCTTTTGCTCTAACTATGGCCCTGAGATGGTCAAAAACCGAATTGCAAGCTACCCGAATGTGACTTGCCGGTATTTTATCAAACTCACGGACAATGGCTTTCTTCAGCATCTCGATACTGGTGTTTTTATACTCTCGCAACAAAGTTGCTAAGGAGAGTATTATAGTTTTGTTCACATAACGGTTGTTTGTAAGTCCTAAAACTAAAAGAGTCAGATATAGGGTTATATATACCAAAGTGATCAGGGTGACGAGTAGAGTTGAAATCCGGATGTCTGTCTGTCCGTCCGTCCGTCTGTCCGTCCGTCCGTCCGTGCAAGCTGTAACTTGAGTAAAAATTGAGATATCATGATGAAACTTGGTACACGTATTTCTTGGCTCCATAATAAGTTCGAAGATGGGCAAAATCGGCCTACTGCCACGCCCACAAAATGGCGAAAACCGAAAACCTATAAAGTGTCATAACTAAGCCATAAATAAAGATATTAAAGTGAAATTTGGTACAAAGGATTGCATTAGGGAGGGGCATATTTGGAGGTAATTTTTTTGGAAAAGTGGGCGTGGCCCCGCCCCTACTAAGTTTTTTGTACATATCTCGGAAACTACTATAGCTATATCAACCAAACTCTACAGAGTCGTTTCCTTCAGGCATTTCCATATACAGTTCAAAAATGGAAGAAATCAGATAATAACCACGCCCACCTCCCATACAAAGGTTATGTTGAAAATCACTAAAAGTGCGTTAACCGACTAACAAAAAACGTCAGAAACACTAAATTTTACGGAAGAAGTGGCAGAAGGAAGATGCACCCAGGCTTTTTTAAAAATTGAAAATGGGCGTGGCGTCGCCCACTTATGGACCAAAAACCATATCTCAGGAACTACTGGACCGATTTCAATTAAATTCGGTATATAATATTTTCTTAACACCCTGATGACCCGGATGCTGCGGTCGAATATTTTCAGTTCTTTAGCCATTTGATTGGCATTTCGTCGTGGATTTCGCTCAAGTCGCTTCTTCACTTTCCGAACCATCTCACGTGACGTTGCAGTCTTTTGATGACCACCTCCATGGCGTTTTGCGATGCTACCAGTATCATTGTAACGAGTGATGGTGCGATAAACAAAAACTTTATTCACATTGAGGTGTTTGAGCTCACGAACAATTGCTGGGTGTGGTTTTCCAGCTAAAAATAAAAAGCAATCACACTATTACGTTTGAAATCCATCGCTGATCACTTTTTTTGCCTTCACTTTTGGCAAAACACTTTTGTACACTTGTGAACAATATTCCGAACTGTCATTCAGCAAATTTATAAACAGCTGATTCCAGTGCGACAGCTGCGCGAACGGTCTGAAGTTGGTTACACTTCGAGTGCCGGACCCTGTACACTAAGAACAACAATGACACTCATTCTACATGTAGCACCTGTAGACAGAGCGGGCAGCTACGTTGCGAAGAAGACAGCTATTAGACACAAGGAAAATGAGTAGATGAGGGATCCCAAGCAGGAACATTCTGAAATACTCTGCTTTTTCGATTGCACCTCTTACAACCAAGCCCACAGCATCGCAGAACCTTCGCCGGACGGTCCCTTCTGTGCGCACATCCTTGGGGGCATATGTTGGTAACTGGAAAGCCGAGGAGCTTGTTGGAGAGGGCACCCTTAAACCAAGTTCATCCTCTCCGAAATCTACTTTCGCTGTTATGTTAGATCTATGAACCGGGAGCTTATCAAGTGCTGGTCAACAACAAAGGTTTTTGAATTTTCGAGATCCTTCTGGGCCTAAGTTGAACGCAAGAGATCGTCTGAATTACTTGCTCTTAGCAAGGTTCAGCCCGCCGCAATGCAAAGTAGTCTGACTGTCAACTGTTTATTAGGGGTTAGATTACGTATATTTTCAGGCTCAAATTGCCAAAGCTGTAAGGAAGTAAGCGAGGTCAAATCATGTAGACACTTTCTTCTCAACTGCTCAGCTTTTGCCTGACTTAGGTTAAAATATCTCAATTGATATTAGCCAACTTAACAAATTTTTGTGGCCTCAAAACGCTTTGTTGACCTACAAGTTGTATAACTTATGCTAACTTTTGGGTAAAATCTTTAACATTTTTGTCTTTAAATATTCAAACTCAAAGAACAAAAATAAAAAAAAAAAATATAATTAAAGTTCATATTTATTCCAAATATTCGGGTTTATAGTTTTTACATTCTGTTTTGAAACTTAAATTAATAGTAACCGATAACTGAATTAAAATCTAACCGTTTCTAGGTGGAGAGTAACGCTACCTATTTCTCTTATTATTATTTTCTACTTTCAATGAAATTCTCTCTTTATTAACACTTAAAATATTTTCCTCCGAATTAAATTATAATTTATATAACAACTATTTTAAAATTCGTAAATTATTTAATAAATTCTTCCTGCATTTTTTGCAACACTTTCTGATTTTAGTATTAGTAATCACACCATTTGCGGCTGCGCTGTAAAACAATCAATCAACAGACAAATTTTTGCAAAAATAGTAACGTTAAGGCAAACAATTTCAGTTTTTTGTTTAAATATTATATTAAAAAGTTTGATTGCTCACCTTCAATTTTCCATTTGAAAGCAAAGCAAATCCACCGCCTGTCAATCGTGCAGTTTATGTTGAATACACAATATTTCTAATTAAATTATGCAAACTGGACATAAAAATTAATTATAAATAAATAAAAAATTATAAATAAATAAAAACTTAAATTGAAATTAATAAAATATTGAAAACATTTCACAAATATTAACTAAATCCAGAAATTAAACGCAAAACATAAACGAATAAATCCATGCCAAGATGACCTTCCCCGCATTTCCGTTTATGCCGCACATATCACAGTGTTAGTGCAACAAATTTTGCCAACTCATGCACTGACCTAATCAATTATCACTTGGCGCAACAGCAAGACCAGAGTCAAAACAACAACATCAAAAAAGCAGCAACAGCTGTCCGTCAAAGCCGAATGCGGCACAGATCTTTTATTATTATTTTGGCTTGTTATTGCTTTTGTAAGTTTATTGTTATTGATATTACATACTAGCGGTAAGCTCTAAGAAGCTCAGATTTCAAAATAAAAATAAATTATTTATTATATTTGTAATATTATCTCTACTTTTAAGTTATGTATATTAGTTTGTAGACAATTTATTAAATAATTTCTTTTAATTTCTTTACTTTATTTGTAACTGTGTCATTCGGACGGTGGTTGTGTTTTCCTATTCTCTTTTAAAAAGTTGTTTTATCTACTAAGATTACATACATATTCTTTGCAACTGTAAGTGTTTTGGAAGAAATTAAATAATTTTTTGTGTTGGCTGCTTGGAAGAAAATCGCAGCTTAGTTTGGAAAACAAAGTTAGGCTTTGCAAGACTATTTCAAAACCTGTATGGACATATGCTATCCGCAAGCCAAGCAAACAAAGGTCTAAGCATTTTATACGTTAAAGATGAAATTCGCAGAATAAACACAAATTATACTGAGAGACTACATGATCATACAAATGTTCTGGCGATAACCCTACTAGTTAATAGCGATACAATATGAAGACTTAAAAGCAATCCTTTGCTAGATTTACCTCTTAGAGATTAAGATTTGTATATTGAAAATTAAATCTTAATACTAAAATCTTAATTTTGTATTTTTATACTCTGACAAACCGTTAAATGCGTTTCGCGCACTTCGCTCAACTATGATCAACACAATCGGCCCACTGACAACGTCCGGTGTGTTTTACGTGGGCACCTGCTGACGACAGCCTTACTCCACGGCGCTCAAAAGCACAGCGGATCAAATCAATGCGTTGATCAGCGCCCTGAGAATGCTAAGCATTTTCAGTACCAATTGGCAGTGTGGAATGGACACACTAACCACCTTGGTAGGGTTCGAGGCCCATCTAATCGGCCCACTGACCGTACTATTCGATAATGGATAATATTTGACCGAAAGACCATGTCCAGCTGGCAGAGAACACGAAGACCGTGGAGAGTCGACTCGTCGCCGTTTGCAGCAAATCGTACTGACGTATGGAATGACTTCGTGCGTTTTACGTCGAAATCTTAAGGGGGTATTCTGGTCTAGAAATTAAAAAAAAAAAATCGAAACTTTTTTTCAAAGTTTAGCTATTCAAGAATATGTGTACAAGAGAATTTTTCAAAATTCAAATTATTTTCGGAGATATAGGCATTTTTCTGACCCGGCATCCAAACTGGTTCGACCGGAACTAATCGAACAAAAGACTTTACGCGAAACTTTAAACGCGTTTTTCTCAAAACTGACTTTTTCGGAACGATACCCACGATTTCTCAGGTTTTACTGGACCGATTTACTTGAAATTTTTATAGAGTCTTCTTTATAGGCTTGTCTATGGTTGGAACTAGCCCCATCCCCAAATTTTTATTTTTATTATTTTTAAAAAATTCGAAGTAGTCAGAAAAAGTGATCCAAAAAAACTTTTTTTTCAGGCAGACGCCATTTTGTGAAAAAATTTTTCCCACTTTTCCGTAGTTCCGGCCATTGCGACATTATTCTAGATTAATAATCTTTTTTTTTTGGTTTCAGATAACTAGGAGGGTTGAAATCATGGGTATGGTCACGTGGAAATTTTTAGAGACCCCCTACTTCGTCAGCTCATAATTTTTGAAATTTTTTACTTTTTTTAGTTTTTAATTTTTTTCTGTACTCTTCTAAAATTAACAAATAACTAATAAAAAAAATGGATAAATAAATACGATACTTTAAAAATTACCCGAAATTCATGCTTCTAGAATTGCCTTTTTTTTAAAAGACAAAATACTTTAAAGAATTGAAGCCCTGGATCTTCTCAAGCGACATCGCTTCGCTTTATGGACTCTTGAAAAGTTCCAAAAAGGTCCGACGTTTTCGAGCCAAATTTTGTTCAGCGATGAGGCTCATTTCTGGCTCAACGGGTATGTAAACAAGCAAAATTGCTGCATTTGGGACAATGAGCAAACTGAAGCGTTTCAGGAGCTGCCATTTCATCCAGAAAAAAACAACGGTTTGGTATTTGGTATTTGTGGGCTGGTGGTATCATCAGTCCATACTTCTTCAAAAAGGATGCCAATGAGAACGTAATCGTCAATGGCGACCGTTATCGCTCATTCATAACCGACTATTTGATGCCTGAAACTGAAGCTCGTGATCTCCTCGACATTTAGTTTCAACATGACGACGCCATCTATCACACATCGCATCAATCAATGGATTCATTGAGAGAACACTTCGGTGAGCAGATAATTTCACGTTTTCGGCTGGTCGACTGGCCACCAAGATTGTGTGATATCACAACGTTAGACTTTCTTATGTAAAGTCTATAATCTATGCGGACAATCGCGCTTCGATTCAGGCCTTGGAGCGAAACGTTACGCGTGTCATTCGCCAGTTACCAGTCGAAATGCTCGAAAGAGTCATAGAAAATTGGACCCAGCGTATGGACGATATGAGACGTAGCCGCGGCCAACGTTTTCTATCAAACATAATTCTTAAAAAAATAAATGCCAAAGAAAATATTTTTGGCGTGACAATAAACATTCCCCATTAAATTTATAGTTTCGTGTTTTTTCTTTAAAAAAGGATTAGCGTTAATTGAAGGATACGGACAGAGCATGTGCTGATACGAAACAATTTTAGGTGAATTAGTACAGCAGTTGGACTTGAAAAATTCTGCAATCATTGGAAATAATGTGATTGTCACATGACAAGATAGATTTGTATTTCATCGCGGACGGAAATTTGGGAAACCTGTGCTTGGAGTTAACGAAATCATAAAATAATTTTGGATTACATACAATATTCTTTACTTTGCAAATTTGCTTTATAAAATTTAATTATTTTAAAAAATTTATTTCTACATTAATCACTTTCATTTTCATATTTGTCAACATATTTTACAATTTTATAATTCTAGTATATTAATATTATTAATTTTTTTATTGCTACTTTATGTTTTTTTTCAGTACATACTGTCAGTTAGTGCGGCGTCATTTGTCATGCGTCACTCAAACATTGAGTTTATGGCTTCCGCAATTAACTCCCCGCGCGCTTTTCAATACAAATTAACTACAACTACCATTAATTGAAATACATAGAAAGGGGAAATTTAAGTAAACACATATCTACTATATATACAAGCAATATACACAAGTATACAGCCAACTTATTTCTGTCATTCAATCATTCAACACGAAAGCATCAGTTGTCTCATCACTTATTGTTTTTGTTGTAATTTTCTGTGCAAAAGTGTACATATGTACATAATTTAATCATACATATATATAAAAGGCTATTTATACATATGTATATACATATATATATATGTATATTTATAGTTGTTATTGTGTGCGCTTGCCTCCAACATTGTTGATTTGTTAATTGGCATTTAATAAATTAGTCAAAAGGCATAAAAATGCCGTTTTAATGATTTTTTTAATGTTCGATTCTAAGGTAACGATGGTTACATAAAAGAGCATAGCAGCAAGCGACAAAAATATTACACACACAAACATACAATATATGCATATGGCAACACTGTACACAATGTGAAACTCATATGCATGGAAAAACCGTTAATGGAATTGCAATTAAAATTAAATTCGTAATTCATATGCACTAATCTGTGACTTGTTCAAGGTGTCGATTAACTGCTGAATTATATTTGATTTTTCCGTTTTTAAAGGAACATGTGTGTGGCTTTTGGTTGAAATCGTCATTAGAATTCCCCGTAAGTTCAAGCAATGTTCTCGCTTTTATTTCAAAAATGCACTTATATTTTATATGTACATCTTTATTTATATGTATATCTGTGCATCTGCTGGGTTTGCGCTGAGCGCATAAATGGTTCACAGCACACACCGATGGCCATAAAGGCGAGTTGATTGACAATTTTACAGCACAACGAACAGAAGCGATTTTATAGTGCGAAAAGATCCGGCTGATTGAAGTGTAGGTTTGCAAATATTCCATTAGATATTAGATAATTAAAGTACCGGAGTAAAAAGAAGATTATTTGCTTGACATTTTTTTTTTTGAATTTAACATGCTTTTAATGGAAAGATAATTATTGCCATAATAGAAAACTATTATTATCCATAAAAAAGCAGTAATAATTATGTTCTGAATACTCCTTAAATGAAGGCCTTTTTCAACATTCTGAGCGTTTCGGCACCAGAAATTTGTTTCCGCACACAAAATTTAAAGGAATTTCTTTGTTGAATAATTTCACTCATTGTAAAAATCGCCGAATGCACTTTATATATTTCAGAAAGACAAACGTAGACTAAACACTAATGATTTTTTTGAAGTGATATTTGGAGCAGATGTCACTGACAGTAATACCAACCTAGAAAAAGAATTATTTCGATGAATGGATTTTCAATCGAAATTGAAATTAGAAAGTCTTACTATTTTTAGCTCACAATACGTTTCGTTTATGGGGGTCTTCTGGTCTAGAAACATGAATTTCAGGTAATTTTTAAAGTGTCGTAAAAAAAGGCAATTAATATTTTTACTATCCATTTTTTTTAATAGTTATTTGTTAATTTTAGAAGAGTACAGAAAAAAATTAAAAACTAAAAAAGTAAAAAATTTCAAAAATTATGAGCTGACGAAGTGGGGGGGTCTCTAAAAATTTCCACGTGACCATACCATGATTTCAACCCTCCTAGTTATCTGAAACCAAAAAAAAAAAAAAGATTATTAATCTAGAATAATGTCGCAATGGCCGGAACTACGAAAAAGTGGGAAAAAATTTTTTTCACAAAATGGCGACTGCCTGAAAAAAAAAGTTTTTTTGGATCACTTTTTCTGACTATTTCGAATTTTTTAAAAATAATAAAACTAAAAATTTGGGGATGGGGCTAGTTCAAACCATAGACAAGCCTATAAAGAAGACTCTATAAAAATTTCAAGTAAATCGGTCCAGTAGAACCTGAGAAATCGTGGGTATCGTTCCGAAAAGTCTTAGTTCCGGCCGAACCAGTTTGAATGCCGGGTCAGAAAAATGCCTATATCTCCGGAAATATTTTGAATTTTGAAAAATCCTCTTGTACACATATTCTTGAATAGTTAAACTTTGAAAATATAAAAAAAATCGATTTTTTTTTTTAATTTCTAGACCAGAATACCCCCTTATAAAACATCTATAAAGTTGTAACCAGATAATTAACATTTATTCCGAGGAAACCCTATTCGAAACCTCTTGAAATTTTTAGCTCATTAATGGACTCTATTACTTATAATATATGTATATTTCTGTTTCTAACTTTTATATGTCTTGTACGTTTTTCTCTGTCTATTTCCTACTCTGTTACTCTCTCACTCACTCGATCTCCCCCGCTCTCTCTCTATCTCGGGCTCTTTTTCTTTTATCGAAGTGTATAGCCGAGTAGAACTAGATAAATTACCTTAAATAATCAAGCATCTGCAATATTTATGCTTAAAATATAACAAATTTCTTCTCGCCTACCCAAAGAAGTTTTTCTAAATGAGACTTAGCTTACGTTTGTAAACTGGTGCCATTTTTTTGTTGAAAAGACTCGTTTCTCGCGGCAATTCGATCTTTTCGTCTGCAAGGGGTGGTGGTTTAACTCCAAGTACATCAAGTCCAAGTTTACAAGTCCAACGATACGAGGATCGTTCTCTCTCAGGGAGGCTTAGGGTTGAGGCGATGATTTATCTGGGTATTTAGACGCTAAGTGCTCTGGTGGAGCTCTTCACTTTTCGGAAGCGATGCTAGTGGTTTGCTAGGCACAAGAGATGCGTGAAGGTCGGAAACAGCAAGTCTCAAGTGTCTTCACTACTGGGGAGAGGAGAGTTATCGAACGATAGGACTCCCATTTTTTGGCGCGTTTCCCAGCTTTCAGTAGTGAGATCACGCTTCAAATTTGCCATACGGTTATCAAGTATGGTGCTCATTTTGGGATTCACTAAACTCGAAAGAACAAGCAGGTAGAAACTGACATGAGTAATAAGGTATCCATAAATCATTTGTATTGATTTGAACTGTAAAACTTTGTTTCTGCTTTTACATTTAATATTTTTGTAAAGAGAGGAAAACTCAAACATAACGACCAAGGGTTATTTCTTCGGATTTATCCATTAGCCGTGTTCGAACTCAACTGATTTTATTTAGCAAGATGTAAAAAATTCAGAATACACCATTGGGGGGCTCTCGACTTCTCCCTGCCGAAAAGTTATTTACTTAGAATCCTTGATAGAAAGATATCATTAAAGCCCAAAGTTGAGAAGAAGGTGAGGAAGACATTGGTTGTCTTATATTGTTGAAAATAAGCTATTGGAAAATGCTGGGGTCTGTCACCTAAATATCTATTTTACGAAACTGTAGTTAATCCGATACTACTACAATGTGTTCTTCAGCCAGAACCTGTTCAACGAGCGCCTGTCATTGGCGTCTGTGGCACACGAGGTACAACACCAACCAAACGATGGCACATATAGCTTTTCCAAATATAGCACCCATGGACATAGCCGGCAGTTGCATTGCTGCGACGGTTGCTATCAGACACCGAACTCACTGGAGTAAGTGACCCAGAATATGGTGCCGCCAAAGAGGGACTTTCCAAATCCTTTCTCACTGCGACTGCAGCCCTAATAACTTACTCAATAAGCCTACTACTAGCGGCATCTTCTCCTCGCGAAAAGTAATCCTCCTATCAGAAGATGCTATAAATTTTGCAATTGACCTCTAATGTCAGTTCTGCTTTGACATTTGTGTAGTAAACACATGCGAAATACACGTAAATAAACAATGGTACGCTACACTGCTTCAGAACGCGGGTTATTGGTGACTATTTATTTGACCAATAATCGGTCGGTGACTTTGGCACAACGTGAATTTCGTCGCAAACTTCCTGGCCGTCCGATGCCTACTTCGACGTTTAGCCGCTCGCGTCGAAAAGACTGGTATAGCACGAGATGCTGCCAGGCGTGGCAGACCCCGGAGTAGCCGTTCTACAGCGAATATTGCTGCTGTTGCCGAGGATGTCATGGAAGCGCCGCCGATATCGCCCAGACGACGTGACACGCAAATGGGTATCAGTCGACGGTGTTTACAGCCAATTTTGGTACAAGATTTGAAGATGTTTTCGTACAAAGTCCAGACGGTGCATCAGCTGTTAGCTGCTGACCGCCAATCGCGTCTAACATACGCTCAAGCCATCCATAATCACCACCAAGAGGAAGATGATTTTTCATCAAAATAGTCTTGAGTGATGAGGCCCATTTCCATCTTATCGGGTACGTAAATAAGCAAAATTTACGCTTCTGGGGCACTGAAAATCCGCGTGTAACCCACGAAGAGCCAATAAAATCCGCTCAAAGTCACTGTATGGTGTGCTGTTTTCGCTGGAGGGTCATCGGACTTTTTTCTTCGAAGACGTCGCGGGCCAAACGGTTTCTGTGAGTGATGAGCCCTACAGAGCAATAGTCAACGAGTTCTTTTTGCCGCAACTTGATGAATTGAGATTGGAAAACATGTGGTTCCAACAGGACGGTGCAACGGCACATACTGCACGTGCCACAACCGATATGCTGAATGATGCATTTCCCGGGCGCCTGATTTGACCGCTCCAGACTTTTTTTAGTGAGGCTTTTTGAAGTCGCGAGTTTATGTCAACAATCCGCAGACTCTTGATTAAAGACAATATCCGTCAAGAATATGAGGACCTATCGCCGGAATTTCTGGCCAAAGTGATGGCCAGAATCGCCAAAGTGACAATGAACTGTGGTGGCGGCCATTTACATAATATCATATTCTCGACTTGATGTAAAAAAATTTAAAAGACCAAATAAAAATAATCCACAAGCAGAATCAAAGTTTTTCATTTTTTAAAAGAAATACAGCCAAAAAACATCGGAAGGTTATTTTTGCGCCACCTTGTACCTCCGAGGAATTTGTGGGTGTGACGAAGTCACTGGAGAAGAGTACAATGAGCTCTTTCACAAATGTATCGAAGCTCAAAGGTGAGGCTTTCGGGCGCTCTTAACTATATGTTGTTCAGACCGCTGCTGTGCCTGGTAATCACAAGTGGCAACCATCGAAGTAGCAGCTGATGTACTTTTAAGAAGAGAAACTTCCTTTATGGAGGTGCTGCGCTACAAGCGTTGGGTTCAATGACAGTGAACTCATAACTATTGAAGGAGTTCATAACCTCACTAGCAGCAACTCAAACTACTTCCATATTAAACTTGCCTGGATGCCTGGCCACTGGCGCATAATCGGAAATTGCAAAATCGATGAAAAGGTACTCTTATTCAGCTTCATTCAGCAACGAAATGCGTAGTGGTACCCCAGCCTTCATGCAAACGACCAAAACTTTCGGCCCAAAATGGAACATAAAAGGTCCATTGAACCGCTAGCGTTTAGCAAAGGTTCCATCACCGCAATGATAGGTGTTTTAAATGGCTCTGTCAAATTGGCACTCACGCGGTGAGGCTGTCAAAGTTGCAATAAAAAAGATGAGGTGGAAATATCTGGACAGTTCCTCTCCCGCTATACAGCTTCTGCTAGACTAAGGTTGTAGCATCTCACTTGCCATACTTTTTACGAACCCACGATTTGACTAGAATTGATATTAGCCGCTTCAATATATTTGTGGCGTGGTCTTTTTGGCAAATAGTGACAGATTCGGTAAAGAGTGAGAGGGTAGTTGCTTTCCACTATCAAAAAATATTTTAATGCAGTTTGATTTTTTTTCCCGGACGAGCTTAGAACCATGACGAAATGAGCAACAGTTTGTGACTAACTTAACTGGCTTATGCCCTGCTTTTTGAAGTAAAACATTGGTCGAGTGAACTCCATAAAGGATAGCCTCAAAAAAGTTAAAAATATTTTTTAGTTAATTTTTTAACAAATTAATTTTGAAAAAGTCATAAAGTAGTAATGTTAAATTTTGACACTTCATTGCTTAGCTTGTCAGTCAGTCAGTCGGTCACACACACAATCACGTTTCGAAAATGTGATGACTATTACAATTTATTTTGGGCAACAGCGTTGATGAGCTGCTTTTGTTTTCAGAAGCATTGCAACAAACCAAGCCACCAAATATACTTGTTTTTACATATATATAAGTATTACATAAATACCGAAAAATACACATATGTACATACATATATATTATATATATCATATAGGTATGGATAGGTATGAGTACAAATTAACGCACATGCATATGTTGTAAGCGTTATTGTTACCGGTTGCTCTTGATTTCTATGCCACACTTGTGGTTGATTTCACACACATACACACTAATATATATATACAACACAAAGGCGCCAAAACAAGCTGCAGAAGAAAAACAACAACTTGACTTGATAGCGTTAACGTTATTATGATGCTCATTACCATTCTGTATTGTTGCTGTTGTTATTTTGTTGTTGTTGTCAAAACATTGCCAGCATACATACATAAATTATAATTTGTGGCCGCTTCTTTTGTTGCTGCAGGTTAATATTTGTATCATTACGGTAATATCGGGCATTGTGTGAAGTAGACTGCCGCAGCACATACATACACACACATATATACATACATGCATAAGTACTTATATATAATCTGCATACAATTTGCACACATTCATCAGTCATTGCTCGTATTTATGAGCATTTGAAGATGACTGCTCATATATCACTTAACGGAATTATCACATACTCTCATAGGTACACTTACACATACATATGTACAAATGAATGTGTGCATATAATGCGGGCAGCCATGAGCTCCGCTCTGTGTAGAGCCAAATTGCATTGGCGATAATTGCAAAATGCCACATTGTGTATGGCAATAGAAATATTATTAAACATACACACATACATACTTACATGTACATATATACATACATATGCCTAAAACTAGGTGCAAAACTGCTCAGTGGCACAGTGGTTACCTTTATAAATGTCTATGCGCACATACAGCAATAAATTTGTGCTGAAATGAAGGTGAGCCCATTAAGTGTGCCTTACTTACATTTTTTCGCCATTTGTTTTAATGGTTTCTAAGAAGATTTTCTTGTTTTGTTTTTCGTTAATTTTTTAAAATTGAATTGCACTCACACTTCAATTCACACATTATAAATGGGAAAAGCCCATTAAAAACAGCGCAAATTCGACCTTAGCGCTTCGAAGGGAATTACATTTTGGTTGCTGCGTTGGTAAAAAATAGAAAAAATAATGTTTTAATAATGAGATTTTTGAAAGCATAATACAAAAAGAAGAAAAAATAAAAAACAAGTAAAGTCCGGGTTAATTAAAAATTGGACAAAAATTTCTTGATTGCATAGTTTTTTACTTGTTTTTTTTTACCTACTCGATTATATTCTACACAAGCTGTCTTCGCTTCGCTAAGCCTTAGAGAGTAGCGAATCGAACAAGCTACACAAGCAGTTCCAGCAGAATGGCTGCACTTGCAATACAACCTTGCCTTTCCAGTCTTACATTTGCCATAAATAATTATAACAGAGATTTCAATAAGGAGGCTACAAAAGTAGATCAACAGGGACAGCAAAGAACGCCATATTTTTCCCGCTCTTTTCTCTTCAGTTAGGTTTGCCATTTCATCGTGAAAAGACAAACGATTCAACAAGTAGTCAAAATTATTAAAACTTACTACCAAAAATCGGAGTCAGTGGCCTCAACTATAAGACCGCTGCGTCCAATTTGTGGTCGTCGATCAACAATTGAGCGTCTAGTGGAAAAATTTGTATCCAAAGGCACAGTAAAAAATGTTCCCGTGCTGTCGCTAGCGCATAAATTGAGAAAACCCAAATCAGTCTCTCACACGTCGTTCTGACGCATTGAGCATCTCTGTGACGGCGTTGTAATTTTCGCAAAATATCTTGGCCTACATCCTTACAAGATCAAATTGACGCAAGAACTGAAGCCACTTGACCACCAAAATCGCCGTATGTTCGTGAGTTGGGCTGAACAACAACTTGAATATGATCTAGATTTTCATTTTCAGCGATGAGGCTCATTTCTGGCTGATTGGCTTCGTCAATAAGCAAAATATGCGTTATTGGTAGCAATCTATTCCTACTCCATGAGTCACCATTGTATGCCGAAAAAATTACGGTTTGATCAAGACCGGCACGTTACTGTGAATGGGAAACGCTACCGCTCAATGATAACCTAATATTTTTGGGTCGAATTGGATGATATGGACTTGGACATTATGTGGTTCCAACAGGACGGCGAAACAAGCCACACAGCAAATGTCACAACCGATTTATGGAAAATCAAGTTTGGTGAACGTGTTATTTCAAGAAATGGCCCAGTCAATTGGTCGCCTCAGTGTTGTGTTTTGACGCCGTTAGACTATTTCCTGTGGAGCTACGTCAAGTCTTTGGTCTATGTCAACAAGCCAGCGACGATTGATAAACTTCGTACAAATATCGAACATGAAATGGCAGCAGTATTGGCCAATTTATGCTTGAAAGCCGCCGAAAATTGGATTCAGCGTCTGCAATTCTGCAACTTTTGTAGCGTTCCTATTGAAACCCCGTTATTTTGCTTCAAGTCAAGTCAAATTTTTTAAAACAATCAATGGTTTGTATTTTATTTTTTGACAGTAATTTGTAACTAATCATCTAATCACAATAATAAAAGCTAAAACAGAACTTAGTAGCTGTGAATAAAGCGGCTAAACTGCTTTAGTGCTATGTCCCCATACACGCTTGTATTAAATTCAATTCGCTAACTTTGTTGTTAGGTTAGGTTTAGTGGTTGATTTTAACAGGGATCTCAGGATTGTGGTTCCGAGAACTCCCTATAATATTGATCATAAAAACCTTCATAAATCGACGAAGCACTTTTTTTGTCTCCTGGTTTGTTGATGGTATGACTGCGAAGATTTGTCATAGCCAATGCTGAACAATGTTGAAGAAAGTGCCTGGATGTTTCTACCTCATCTACTTCTATAATACTTTGGTACACATAGTCCACTAAAAACGATTGTGACAAAACAAACTTTGCTAAAGGCTAGTAGTACAGTAAATCTCCGACTTTCAACTCTAGACGAGAAGGTTCTCGCAATCGCGACCAACCAACAGCACCATAGGTGCAGTGCTAGAACACAAGATGAAAACGGAGAGCCAACTCGTTCTCATTCCGATGTGTGCGGAATACGGATGCCCCTTCTTCCAAGCTCACGGATGTGCAGTTTTTGCCGATTCTGCTAGCTTGATGCTATATATAGAAAGTTCAAACACTCCTTCACTAAGTTTGGGTTTGCGAGCTCAACGCCGTATGTCCTATCGCAGTGAATGCTCACATCCATGAAATGAAATGCACTTCGAAACACTAAGTCTGCTGCTACCTTAATATCAGTCACATCGGTATTCTGCTAACTTAAAGCTTAGCTTGATGGAGAGCTCCTTACAGAGAACTCCGCCAACTTCTTCTTCTTTAATGACGTAGACACCACTTATATGATTTTAGCTAGTTCACTTTTAGCGATTTGGCGCCAATTTGAGATACCAAAAGCAGTCAGGTCTTTCTCCACCTGATCTCTCCAAAGGAGTGGAGGCCTTCCTCTTCCTCTGCTTCCCCGGCGGCTACTGCGCCGTATGCTTTCAGATCTGCAGCGTTTTCATCTATACGGATAAGATGACCTAGCCAGCGTAGCCGATGTTTGATAATTCGCTAAAAATATATCAATGCCGCTGTATATCTCGATTAGCTCATTCCATAAATCTTCCGCAGAATCTTTTTTCGAAAACTCGTAACGTCGACTCATCAGGTGTTGCCTTCGTCCATGCCTCTGGTCTGTGTTCGTCGAGAGAGGACTTTACTTCTCAATTGCCTACTCAGTCCGACATTTTTGGTGGTGTTTATACTGGTTCCCAAATAGACGAAATTATCTACAACTTCAAAGTTATGACTGTCAACAGTGACGTGAGAGCCAAGTCGCGTTGTTGAGGCCGATAATATCAATATCATCGGCATACGCCAGCAGCTAGCACACTCTTATAAAGATTGATACCTGCCCATTAAATTCGCAGCTCGTTTTTCTCCAGCAGCATTTGAGAGGTAGAATCTTTCGTCCGACCATATTTTTGCAAAGCTTACACAGCCGATTAGTTTTTGCGGATACCAGATATCGCGGCATAAAGGCCTGCTGTTTTCGTGTTCTCGAAAGCAGCTTTTCGACGAAGAGGTGGGGTGCCATTCTCCTTTCACGGTCTTTTCCAAGAGTTGGCGCATGGTGAAAATCTGGTCGGTTGTTGATTTTCCAGGTCTAAAGCCACATTGATAAGGTCTAATCAGATTGTTAACGGCGAGCTTTAATATTACGCAGCATACGCTCGATAGAACGCGACGTCGAACCTTATCCCACGGTTGTATTTCGTCCGACCAATGTTGACGTGCGTTTTTGATGCAGAGAGGCGGGTGCGAATCGGAGTTCTTGCTGTTTTTTTTCCATTTTCCGAAAACCAACGGAAACGAGTTATTGACGACTGCTCTAAAAGCACTGCGAATCTATCACAACATGATCTGCTGTCTGTTGGTGATTTTTCGATCCGTCGAACAGCCTTGTATTTGTTGACTTGATGTTTTTTGTTGCACATGCTGGAATCTTCCGTCTATCACACAATACAAATTAACCATATTTCGGGCTACCGGCGAAGTCGATCCGCCTCACAACATGATCGATCTGGGATGTTTTCGTCCGGAGACAGCCAGGTGGCTGATGAATTTTGTTATGCCAAAGATCTCTTCTTTGCCCAATAACCATGGCTTAAAGCACGCCGAGCACGATTTTGATATCATGGCGATTGGGGATGTTTCGCTCGTGGAAGGCATCTTTGGTCACATCGCCCTACTTCTTCCGTCGGGGCGTGACGCAAATCAGCGAAATGTTGGAGAACTTCGCTTTGATGCGGATTGTGGCTAGACGTTCATCCACCGGGGTGAATGACAGTACTCGGCGACGGAGTCTCTCTCCCACCACGAATCCCACACCAAATTTGCGCTCCTTTATATGGCCATTGTAGTAAATGCCACAAGGACTTGCTTTAGGCCTTGTTCCGTCCACGTCACTCTAACGAGAACATCAACCAGCTGGGCAGCGGCACCTTCCCAATTAAGGCACCGGACATTCCAGGTGCATTCCCTCAAATCATAGTCCTTATTTCGCTTGCCATGGTCGTCATCAAAAGGGGGTCTCTCATCCGAGGCTGTCGTTTAGTTTTCATTGGTACTGTTTTTTACGTGGCGAGTACCAAACCCAGCGCACTTCCCTATGTAGGGGATGTTTCGCCTTCTCACTTTAGCTCGCCTTCGAACGAATGTTTTTAGGCTACCCAGAGGATACTTGGTCAAAGACCAGAAGTTGTAAGCTGCTTGAGCCATTTGTAAAAGAATCGTTTCTGGCCACTCCCAAGTGAATGGCAATCAGAGAACTTTCCTCACTTTCGTGAACTTTTACACATGACTCCATCCTCCAATCCTTCAGTTCAGGACTTAAAGCAAAACATAACGGGTGCCATTCGCCAGTTACCAGTCGAAATACTCGAAGGAGTCATCGAAAATTGGACTCAACGAATTGATCATCTGAGGCGTAGCCGCGGCCAACATTTGAAAGAGATAATCTTCAAAAAATAAAGGCCAATGTACATTTTTTTGAATAATAATAAACATTCTCCATTGAATTTGAAGTTTCTGTGTTTTTTCTTTAAAATAGTTGGGAATCTCGAAATGGATCACTCTTTAAAAATAGTATATATTATCACTTTCCATTTTTGCCGTAGGATTTTACTTATTTATCTTATTTTATGAGTATAGTTACACATAATTTCAAAATGTTTTGACTTATGGTTATCAAATAATTGGAACAAATTGAGGTGCAAATTAAAAAATAACCAGTTGGGATAAGATAAAATAAGCGAACAACAAATCCGCTATAATTGCAACAATTAAATGGTTTGACTGAAATGAAGTTAAGTGCGCAGATTTTTTCATACTTAGATACAAACTTATATATACATTTACATTTATCTATATATTTCCTTATAGCAATTACCTGATTTTGATGGCGTCAAAATATTGGTGCCAAGTGCTGATTGTTGTGTCAGAAATGATGTTGAGTTGCTAACTATTGCGAAGCAGTGAGTTTTATTGGCGCTTTGAAGAAAATTCATGGAAGATATAAAAATAATATTTCTTGCTGAAGGTTTGTAGTGGAATGATACAGAGAGTTAAATGCCAATTAATGGAAATGGAATCAATAAATTCAAGTCGCCAAACTTAGAAAGTCTTCTGAGATGGACGTTAATTTCGCAAGCGGGTTGCTGTAGTTAAGTTATCTATAAATTTTATAGAAGAACAATGTCTATTTAGGGAGTGTTGCTGAATTAGGGAAATACAATAGTATTAGCCAATTTTGTGTATAGAACCCGTGTTTTAACTTCCCTCGTCCTCGGAACCCGACGATTCCCGACGATAACAGCTGGTAAAATCAGCAATTTTTCCATATTAATATTCACATTTTGTAAAAAACAAATATTCGGCCGAATATGTCGTTGTTATTCGATTCTTCAAAAATTTTCAAAACTTGTCACTGTGTTAAAAATACTTGGTGAAAAAATTGTCCAGTTGTGTGAAACAAGATGGATAGAGAGGCACGATGCTGTCCCGTTGATCATTGAAGCTCTGTCAAAAATCAGTGAGTGGAAGGACAGAGAAACAGCAGGCAAAGCAACAATTCTCATATCGGCTTTGTGCAAGTTCGAATTTATCGTCGGGCTCTTCTGTCTCAGCGACATTCTATCGCTCACCCATTCGCTCAGCGTAGTTCTTCAAAAGAAAGCAATTGATTTGGCGAAGGCATCAAAAATGATTGGGACGTTGCTTGCCACGTTGGAAAAAAATAGGGAAAAAGTTGATGAAATTTTCCGATTGATTTATTCAGAGGCCAAGAAATTGGCGGATAAACTCGATGTTGACGAAGCGAAACCGAGAACATGTGGTCGACAATCGAAACGCGAAAATTACGACGTGAAAACTTGCGAAGATTACTCTTTGATACCATCAAAGAAGATTTGGAAGCTCGTTTTTCACAAGAAGTTTTGGATGGTTACCAATTGTGTGTTGTTGTCCCAGAAAAAGCAAGTCTTTTAAAAGAAAACGAAATCGATGATCTAATCGGATGCTTGATAGAAAGATTTGGGAATCTTCTGGATGATGAAAAAAGCGTACAAAAATTGAAATTCAAAGGTGAATTAAGCTACTGGCAATGTCACTGGTAGCAGCAACAAAAAATTGAAGGCAGCGATATTCCAACTTCTGCACTGGAAACATTAAGAAAATGTGATGTCGACATATTCGCAACATTCCACACCTATCTCCGAGCATTCTGTACACTTCCCGTAACAAACGCGAGCTCTGAACGTTCTTTCTCTTATCTTCGCCGCATCAAAACATGGCTTAGGACGACCATGCTTCAAGACTAGTTGGATTAGCGTTGCTTCATACGCATCGTGACATCGAAATCACCGCCGAAGAAGTCATCGAAAGATTCGCAAAACTTGGCAGTCATCGTTTTGCTTTATGAAACACGCAACGTAAAAGAATTTCTCTGTTTGAATTTTTAATAAAATGAGCCGCTATGTAATGCATGCATATGATTTACTTTTCGATTATAACCACTTTGTTTACTTAAAAATTGGAATTGATAATTTTTGTTTCATAATTTGTACTGTATTTCTCTCGTAATAATAAGTTTGAAACCCAAATCAAAGGAAAAATTCAATTTGCCCCCCCCCCAGAATCGTCTCTGGATCCGCCACTGCTACATAACAGCAACCCAAACTTATACCAAACTTATACTCTTATAGTATATCTGGCAGTTATAAAGAGTACCAAGTCGCTCAATAGAACATGGAGAACTAACGTCAAACTATATAAGTATGTGTAAATGTAAAACTGATTATTAAAGCCCGATCAAATAAGGAAACTATTTTATTTGCTCTACATCACTCATTGATGAAATAGTCGAATATATTTGTATATTATTTAACGCACTCACATCTACTCTGCTGAGAAATAACCCACTTAAACTACTTTACTCGAAGTGCCCACTTCAGGCTGCTTCAAAAAGCTCTTGAATTTATTTTAAAGTTGTATAATAACTTTTTACAAAGGTTTGCATATGTGGATGTGGGACACGTGTGCAACATGCGTAAAGTGTACTCATTGATTACGTATTAAGTGTGGTGATTACGTTGTAAGCAAATAAGGATTAATAATAGAAATGATTGAAGCAATAAGTCTGTGAATGAAAAACGAGGTATATAAAAATAAACTTAAATCATCGATATTAGAAATAAAAATGTTTATCTAAAATCATAACATAATTGATTACTTAAAAAGTTTACGACTCTGGTAATCACGATATTGATAAGTTGAAGAATGGCGAATCGAACAATCATGTCATTTAATCCAAATATACATAAATATATTATAATAAAATGAACATAGAATTGGCGTTCTTATAGATTTGTGTTACACATAGATAAGCGTCTTGTTTTTTTTTTTCAAAAGACTATGAAAACTCCTCACCAAGAACGCAAAACTCAAAAAGCCCGATCAGCGGATTTTAAGCTCAAAAACGATTCTAGTTTTAAGGATCTGGCAGTGAGTCTTCATCAGCAATTGACACAGTAAAACATAGAAATTTCAGTTATCGTTTTATTTTTTTACCATAGAAAAACCGGCTCTCAAAACACGTATTTCTGAAAACAAATTTTGAACAATAAACTTTTTCTTTTGGTGTGACAGCTTTTGTAACATTTGAAATAATATATTTCAAACTCATTTCTATAAAGGGACCAACTTTACCTAAACTTCTCAGACACAAAAATATTGACAAGAAGTAGGGATGGGCTAAGTTCGGGTGTTACCGAACATTTCTTACACTCAAAAGCAAGGAAATACCTTCAGGTGCATAAGGTTCGTAAGTTAGATAGGGTTCAGAACAAGCGATTTTATTCTTATTGGGCCCATGTATGTAACGTTATTAGAAAAACACGCTTTTTATTAAAATAACTCATATATTTACCGATAAAACGATACGAGGGCTGCTATATATATTCTGGCCTAGGGCAACACTAAGTGTTGCCAGGTGCAATCTGACATTTCCATTGGAAAGTTTGACATTTTTTAGCATAACATCACTCAGAACGTTTTCTCATTTAATCGTGAATTGTTTTATTTACAGGGAATTAAAAAATTCATATCGGCCAAAAATGGAATTAACTCGTGAACATTTTCGTGCGATCATTTTTCACAACTTTCGACGTGGATTATCACGACAAGAGTGCATCGATGAACTAAAATCTTTGTATGGCTATGAAGCACCATCCTATAGCACTGTGAAAAACTGGTACAACGAATTCAATCGTGGCCGACGCTCGCTCAAAAACGAATTCCGTGAAGGTCGTCCAAAAACAGCCGTTGTGCCAGAAAACATCGATGCCGTACGTGAACTGATAATGCAAGACCGTCATGTAACATACCTTCAGATAGAGGCATGCCTATGCATTTCACCCACCAGCATACATTCGATATTGCATGAACACCTGGCCGTAAAAAAAGGTTTGTTCTCGTTGGATCCCGCACAATTTGACAATCGCTCAAAAAAAGGCTCGTGTGGATTGGTGTAAAGAAATGCTGAAAAAATACGATCGCGGTGCTTCAAAAGACGTTTATAAGATCGTCACAGGTGACGAATCATGGATCTATGCGTATGAGCCCGAAACAAAACAGCAATCGACAAAAAAAAAAAACATTTTCGTTGACAAATATGCCTATTTACATATGTACATTATTAGGCCAGAAATATATATAGCAACCTACGTATAAAGTCAACTGGAAGTTCAAAAACTTTATATTAAGTATATGGGGGCTACAGAAGATCATTCAACCCATTTATAACATAAAGACATACTATTATTAAAAAAGGATTCTTAAAGATTTCTATAATATATCTCACAGATTGACCGGTATTTTCGATAAAAAGTTCGCAATTGAAACTTTGATTCAGTTATTTGGTATCCGGGGACGGAAATAGCTGTAAGACCAATTTTTCCGATACATTCAATAGTGCTCTTTTGGGAAATGAATGAATTAGATAAAACTTAACATTAGGTTATATGGAAAGGAGGCGTGGTTGTGGTCCAATTTCATTTTCTTTTCACTGAAACTTATTAATGTCAAGGCAACATGGCTCCTAGAAAACTGGTTGTAACGGGTTTTTCAATAAGAGCGCTACAAAAGTTTTTATAAATAGACCAAAAACGGTTTGGGATGTCAATGAAATTCTTCCTGTAAAAGTACGTTCGATACCATTATGTATGGAACTCGATTTCTTTGGCATGGCCACCACGGGCACGCTTGCAGAAGTTCAGACGCTGAAACCAATTTTCGACGGATTTAAAACATAAATCGGCCGAGCATATGACAATTCTAGTGATCAGCGGCTTCAGTTCTTGCGTCAATTTGATCTTGTGAGAATGTAGGCCAAGATCTTTTCGCAAAATGTGTCACAACGACGCCACAGAGGTGCCCTCAATTGTTGCGCTAGCGGCAGCAATATTTACAATACTACGGGCACTTCTTTGTCTCACTGGCACGAGAACATTTTGTACCGTGCCTGTGGATTCAAATTTTTCCCGTATTTTGGTAGTAAATTTTAGTCAATTCGACTCGTTATTGGATCTTATATCTTTCCTTGATAAAATGGTAAACCTTACTGAAGAAAAATGTCTAAAGAGCGTGGAAAAATAATGCGTTGTTTGCTGTTCCTATCGGTCGACTTTTGTAGTGCCCTATTGAAGACCCTATATAATTCCCGGTGAAAAATTTAACGCTTCTGGAGTATTAATTTATTGACAAAGTATTTAGAAAATATTTTAGCTACGACCATCATTACAAATCTGGCATTGGAAGACCTCAATCTAAAATAAAAATTTTGGATTTTTCGGCAATTGAAAAGTGTTTCAAAACTTTTGTTACAGCGTGGAAGACTACTTTGAACACCGTTTGTTTACCAAAATAAGCGAATATCTGTTTAGACAACTTTTTCCAGTATTATAAGTTCTGGCAGATTACAAATGAAAGAAAAACTTCAATTAAGTTATTGGCCTTTGTACGAAATTCTTAGAAGGATTAAAATATGAAAATTAAAGCAGGATTAGTAAGGTTTACCTGCTTTGTTATAAATAAACAAACGATAAGCCTTGAGACCACCATAAGGAATCCAGACTAAACGCTAAAGTCGATTCCTATTTAGGTAAAGTATATAGCACAGAGAGTATTATGATATTTAATAAAGCCTTATAACGATTTACGACCATTCGTAAATTCCTTTCGTTAGGTGTAAAATCTGTCGAAGCAGAAGAGCTTCAACCAATGATATTAGCAATTTTTCCGCCCACATGTTGCAGCAGCATGGTTATCATCTAGCCTTTTGAACGCGCTAAAAGCAAAATCATATCACATCACCGCAATTGATTTCGTCGCACTCGCATCAATGCAACACAATCGAGTTTCTCAGAAATATACAAAATTTATGCCACATGTTATACATAAAAGTCCATGCTTTGCTATCGGCGTTGCGAGTATGCACGATTATGCCGAAATTTGAGTGTCATCACAGATTAGATTCTCTCATAAATGCATGTTTGTTAAAACCGAATAAATTGATGTCCATGGGAGCACATAAATATACCCTTCACACGTTTAAAGTGTGTGTTGCAGTATTTTACACCTCAACCTCTGGCATGGCTGATTGCAGCATAGTGCGATATTACGGTGTTATTTCGGCGACAGATTGCATGTCTGCCGGCAATTTCCACATCGGATATTTCTAATAGTATTTATGTATTTATTTATGTATGAACAAACTCACACCATTATATATTGCAACGTTGTATATGTTTATATACGCCTATGTGTTGTGTTGCAGCAATCGCAGGCAGTTGGTGTGGCAAGTCAACACGGCGGCAATGTGCTTTCATAAGCGTTTGTGGAAATTGCATTTATTATGCCACATTATGCTCCCGATTTTTTCGAACTTAATTCATGCTTGCTTTTGTATTTGTCTTTTGCTTTTGTATACATTTTGCTGCGCATTGTGCTAAGCTGCACGATTTGTGCATTTTTTTGTCACTTTGAGGTTGAGTTCAACCACGTGTGTGGCATTTACGGCTGGGCTTTTTTTCGGAGAATTGCATTGACTTCGTAGGAAATTTATTTTATTTACTGGAGTAATTAAAAATACCTTAAATCAGGCTGAGTTCATTACAAGTTATGTGGTACTATGTAGTTATTGGTGTACCATGGCGGGCGTGGGTTGCGCCCATAATGAACTGGATCCAGTTTTTGTGTATGTAATATCAAAATATCAATACAGACTAGTACCACCAGTTGGCAGGCATTCTTTAAAATTATACTGTGATGCAACTTTTGCGCTGATGACACCTTTAGACACAATTGTACTTTTTTTCAAAAGCTGATGATTTAAACGAGTAGAAGAACAGGGACGATATGGAAATTGAACCACAAACTAACACATTTTTACAAAGCCTGTAATAAGACTAAGCCTATATCTGGTGATTGAAAAGGTTAATAGATCACAGAAAGGGTTTAAGGAATAAGTTTTGAAAGGAAGTCAAAGAAACTATTGTAGAAACTAACTATTAGAGATCACTTAGTTCTTCACAAGCTAAAAAAACAAACCATAATAACTGGAAACCCCCAAAGTTTTATCGAAATCGACTAGCCAACCTTGCAACTAGATTATGTTGAAATGAGGTTGCACTCTACGCTATTGTTTTCCTCTTCCTTCATTTTCTTGCTTTTTGCATTTTTTACCTTTGTTGTGATACTTGCTGAACCAGACTGATAGTCGATGTAGGTACGATAATCGAACCTCTCGATAATTAAAAAAAAATTCTATCGAGAGTGTCGATATTTTTTCCCCCGAAAATCTACTTACTTTTCCCTGACTAAGAGAATGGATGTTTCTTTACGATTCTTATTTTTCTACGATTTTTATTTATGAATTGCCTCTGCATGTATAAATAACTGAAGTTATGTGCAGCCGACATTTCAGAACATTAGCTATTTTTAATTAATTGCAAATATTTACGCAACATTCCTTCTAATGCACATAACAGCTAATTAAACTGTAAAAAATAACAAGGAATACTATTTGAGTGTTATGCGTCGTTTGCGCGAAGCTATTTCTAACAAGGAAGGAAGGGCTAAGCTCGAGTGTAACCGAACATTTTATACTTATGCAACTTGCAAGACTCTAAGCCAGGGAAATACTTTAAGGTGTAAAATGTCAACCAGAGAATCATACAACTCGTACACTCACCGACAAATAAGGCCAAAGATTTGTCAGATAAACGAAAATCATTACACCGGTCAACAAAAAAAATATTTTTTTGGAGTTTCTGTTCTCATGCTTGAATTCTGATTCTAGACATTGCAAAACACTTAAATATTAATCTTTAGTTCTTTACGTTTGCTTTGGGCTGATGTACATCGATAAGTATATTTGGGGTTTAATACGAGAGAGCTCATATGAGCATAAAAGAAATACAAAAAATATTCACTTTTAGACAGTAATTTCTTGTTATTTTACATTTATATATTATTGTTTATCACACATCTTGAATAAAAACAAGTCTTGTATCTAAAATAAGTTTTCTAATTAAAATCTATAGTGAAATTGTAGAAAAAACATAAAAAAAAATTGCTCCAATTTCTACAAAAGCAAACTTTAACTGGAAAAATTTTTTTTTCCTTAATTTTGTCATAGGAGAAACTAAAATGTAGATGTCAGACCCAAAAACCGGTTGACCGGTGTTATATATAGTATATGGGAGTTTGGGTAGTATCGAGCCGAATTGATATATTTTTTCCAATACCGCACGCTATTAACATGATTCATACTAAAAAATCAATCGTATAGATTACAGTCATAAAATCCTGATATTTGTTATATTGGGGCTAGGGCAAGTTTTCGCTCAAAGTTATCTATTTTACGCAGAAAGATAAAATGTTTTGAGTAAAGCACGCTCTTCATTTTCATTGTGATAACTCGCCTATTGGCACATTATGCGGTACAAAGTCAACCAGAAGTTCGAAAATCTTTGTGTTAGGTATAGGGGGGCTAAGGGAAGTATTTTGCCGATTCAACCCATTTTTGACTCACAGACATACCATTGTCAGAGAAATATTATCAGTGAATTCCAATTACATATCTCACATATTGACCAATATTTTCAATCAAAAGTCATCTATAGGTATCGGGATCCAATTATTCGATACCTATTATAGCTTTGCTGGTTTAGGAGATATATACATTAAACTTATTAGAGGGCGGCACAAGCCTACTTTTTCAAAATTGTTTGCCCATAGGTGCCACTTGCTACTCTCTGTCAAATTACAGTGCTTAGTTATGGCACTTTATAGGATTTCAGATAATAGCGTTTTATGGGCCTGGCAGTGGTGCGATTACGCCCATCTACAAACTAGTAATTTTCTTTGTACTAAGGAACCCGCATACCAAGTTTCATCCAAATATCTCAATTTCAACACAAATTATAGCTTGCATGGACGGACAGTCAGACGGTCACCCGGATCTCAACTTCTATCATCATACTGATCATTTAGATATGTATAAACCTATATCTATCTCGCTTAGTTTTAGGTGATACATACACCCATTAGGTGAACCAAACTATGTAGCACCATCTTGTAAGCGTAGAATTATATTCAATCATTTTTATATTAACAGGTGCTCCAAGTATAGATACTTTCCTAAATAGCCTTTTTGAACAGACCCATCCGGAGGCCCAGTATTCATTATTAGATAATATTCGACCGAATAGACCACTTTCAGAACGCAGTGAAGAAAATATAGCAGCCGAAGCTGAAAGTGTACAGACCGTGGAGAGTCGATTTGGCGCCGTTCGCAACAACTCAGACTAACGTATGAAACGGCTTGGCGCATTTTACGTCGAGATCTTAAATTAAATTTTTTGGGCTCTTCAAATTCCAAGAAGATCCGACGTTTTCGAGCCAAATTTTGTTTAGCGATGAATCTCATTTCTGGCTCAATGGATATGTAAACAAGCAAATTTTCCGCATTTGGAACGAAGATCAACTTAAAGAGATTCGAGAACCATTTCATTCAGAAAAAATATTTCTTCAAAAATGATGCCGGTGAGAACGTAACCGTCATTGACAATAGTTATCGCGCCATGATAACGGACTGTTTGATGCCTGAAATTGAAGCTCGTGATCTCGGCGACAATGGTTTCAACAAGATCATGAGATCACACTGTTAGACTCTTTTCTGTGGGAATATGTAATATCTAGAATATTTGCGGAAATAGGCCGAAGCCTATAATGCCCTTCACATATAGAAAAATGCCTTTGATGGTTTCTATGGCAACTATACACTAAAGGGATTCGATTAGAACAATCCTTCGAAGATATAAACACTGCCTCAGCTAATATTTAACTCAAGCCAAATTTGACTCAGTAACCCTTATCAGGGTATAAAAAAATTATATTTGACAAACTAGTAGTCCTCTAAAAGTCAAAATTTGTTTCAAAATTATATGGGTTTTGTCTCGCATAAAACACATATTTCATATAATCGAAAACTGGAAAGTCATTTTACGGAGAAATTATACAAAATAAGCATGAAAATAACCAAGCGACCAGCTGATTCTTTTTCGAGTGAAAACTGCAGCCAGCTTGAAAAATGTAGTTTTAAGAAAAACATGTTTAAAGATAAGCTAATAAACAAAAACGGATTAAAAACTGAAAATAAATCCCACCTTATGGATTAAAAATTGAATGTCCAAAACAAAAATGGCAACCCTGTCTGTAGCCCATATTTTAATATGTTATTTAAATATTTATTTCAAATTTTATTATGTTATTTATAAAAATGTAGACTATAGACAAAATGTGCAAAAATAACACAGAATATTTTTGGAATACTCATACTTGGTATTCCCTTTTCTCTCTCTCTAAAAACTCTTCAGTAAAAAATACAATTGAGGACCGCAGACTGTTCTCTATAATCCCCGCTCTGAAGTACCCATTGACATTTCGAAAATTTTGACCTCTACTTCAAAGCGATTCCACGACCATTGAACGTTTGTTTGATAATTTAAGTACTCATTAATTACCTTCGATTGATCTTTCATCCTCAAACTCTTTATCCAGCGAATAATTTTCTCAATAGAAGTCTTGCAATTTAAGATCTGTTTAGCTCCTTAGCTTTTGATATGGCTGAGTCATGATTTAAAAGTAATTTTGAAGAGATAATTAATCTCGCGAAATTTTCTTTTCCTTTTAAAACCTTACTTTTATACTTTGCGGATCAAGATCTCATGATAGAGGCATCCCAGTATAAACCTGAAGCTACTTAGCAAACAAACGGCTCTTTTCCAACTACTCCCGACAACTAGATTTCTTAAATTCAAAATTCCTTGCTCGGCCTGTGGAAAAATGCAGAGTTCATCCGAAAAAATCTGGCTCTTCACAAGTCAGGAAATCTCAAAAACGAATTCGTCATTTCGTGATTTCCTAATATAAAAGCAAAGAACGTCAATCAATTTTCACTTTCCAATTTATTAATATTTTTCAAGTTTTTATCGCTTCATAATTCTCTTCACCATAGTTTACTACAAAAAATAGCAACAACAACAATAGCGAGCAGCGCTTGAACAAACAATCACTTCGCTGACTGATGATTTGTGAAAAAATTGCCAGCCAATAACTCAAGCAATGGCAATAGAAAAAAAAAAAAAACAAATACAATGTGAAGCGCACCGACTAACAAAAACAACAGCAACATCAATAACAACACGATTAAATCGAAGAACGCCAACAAGTGCTTCATATTCTGTCAGTTCATTTATTGACGCTGGCAGTTAAACGCTGAAGGTGTTCTATGTTTGACTGTATGTATGTATGTGTATGTGTGTGTGTGAGTTTGCGGATACTCCCTCACTTACGTATAACCTCACCTATTTCGGAGCATTTAAGTTGTTTGTGTTGTTGGCTTTGGAGATCGCGCACCTGACCCGCAGCGCGCGAAAGAAACATTCCATTCGATTGGCGTAAATTTCTGCAAAAAATCGAAAATCGCTGGGGAATTCTGTGAATTACAGTTTTTCTTTGTTTTTTTTTTTTTCTTTTTATAGTGCTGCCATATTTTTATTACAGTTGCTACGTGTATGGCATTGGTCTCATCGTTTAAGTTTTTCCCCGTTTTATTGCTTCTTTTGTATGATTTTATGTTTTTGTTGTTGTTATTTGTTGCTCTGACATTTCGCGTTATGATTTAATCGCATTGCGACTATTTATTCAACTTTTGCTCGGCCCTTTTGCTTCACTTTGCGACTCGGCTTGATCTTCGGCTGAGATCACCAAGGCAGCGCCAGCGCCAGCGCGCCAGGTTGCACGTTGCAATTATGCAGACGACAAATGGCAATAAAGAAAAGGCATTGCCTGTAATAACGGCAAAACGGCGATGATGATCGTAATAATAGTGACGCCAGTAATTGGCGCATAAATCAGGTGATTTTAGGAGCAACCTATAAAATTGCTAGTAATGAATAGAAACTGCAAATTTACTGGAAATTAAATAGTTTAAATTATATCCACTGAAAGATATAAATTATATCAGAGCTTAAAGGAATTTATTTTTGTATATTTTTGCAATATTCTGTTAGGTATTCGACCATATTTCTTCGTTATTAATGATTATCATCTCACTGTTTACATTGCACTAGTTACCACTTACCCCATTTACATGTTAAAATAGCGGAATCTCAAAGATTACAAAACACGAATTCACAGAGCGTTAAACTAACATCCATCCGTTCCAAAATTAATACCGCCCGCGATTATTTCTAAAACCCCTGTCTTCTTTACACATTTTGAAATATTTTCCACACTTATAACTATATTTGAAGCTGGCAACTCTATTCCAAAACCTGAAGACTTGCTTCCTTTTTCCAGAAGACTTATTCAGCGCTTGATATATAATTTTCAATTATGGTAACTCTATCTGAAAATATATTTTCCATTTAGCTTTCCAGAATTCTTTAAAGATCTTACAAATAAAAGAAATATTCTTTATATGTGACCTGGTCTACGAAACTATACAGATTATATTTAATATGTTAACTCAGCAACAATGCATCGATGAACATAATTCTGTTTTTGGCGTTGAAGCTTGACTTTTTAATTTAAATTTCGAGCGAAATATTTTATTTCAGATTGGTATGATTGTCAGTGACAACTGTACCGAATGTCACATCAAAATATTTACTAGTGTTAAGTATACGTTTGCCTTTCTGAAGTACATAAAGTGCTTTTGGCGATTTTTACGATGAGTGAAATTATTCAAAATTAAATTATGTGTGCGGATTCGAATTTCTGGTGCCGAAACGTTCAGAATATTGGAAAAACTCTTCCATGATAATTGTTTGTCGCGACCAAGTGTTTTTCATTAGTACAAATTATTCAAAGAGGGTCGAGAACAGGTTGACGACGAACTACATACCAGGACGACCATCAACATCAACTGATGGCCAACACGTCACACGTCAATAAAATAAGGAATTGGTGCTTGAGAATCGATGATTAACAGTCAGAGATCGTACTTGCATCGTTGGAATATCGGAAGGATCAGTGAAAACCACTTTGAAAAAAAATTGTTTTTAAGAAAAATGAAAACACGATTGATTCCAAAATCACTCAATCTGTCAAGCATTGCTTTCCGACTACCAGAATGTCATAAATCTTATTATTACTATCGACGAGTCTTGGGTTAATGCTCACGATCCGCAAACAGACGATCAACCCGTCGAATATCGTGCCAAAGGTGAACTGAACCCGTAAAGAACACGTCAAAGCAGGTCAAAAGTAAATTTCATGTTGAGAATATTTTTCGATTATCGAGGTGTCTCCAACCGGCTAAACTGTCAACAAGAAATACTATTTGAATGTAGTGAGACGTTTTCGCGAAGCTATTCGTAAAAAGAGGCCGAAGTTATATGCCGACAACTCTGGGTTTTTGCACCACGATAATGCACCGTCGCATACTGCATTGATTCTTCGTGAGTTTTTCGCCAAATTTTCTACCAATATCGTGCCGTCACCGGATCCGTCTGATAGCTCTGAGGACCGCTCCGGGGAAACCGTTTTGAGCTCATCGAAGACATTAAACCGGAATCGCTTCGCACATTGAAGGCGATTCCGAGAATTGTGTTTCACAACTGTTTCGGGGATTGGAAAAAAAATTGACATAAGTGTATTGGGTCCAAAGAGAATTACTTGGAGGAGACCGACATAGATTTTGAAGAATAAATTAAGAATTTTAAAATTATGACAAAGTCTTACTATTTTTTGCTAATAGCAGCTACCATGCAAATTGACCGATAAAATCGAAATCTTGTATAGAAGGTTCTGTACTTTTGAAGGAATATGTAACTTCGGTGCAATCAAAGTTCGCTTATATGCAGACAGAGAGCAAGAGGTAGCTACATCAACTCGGGTCGTTAAACTGATAATTTAAATATATATTTTATAGAGTTTCCGTTGTTTCATTTTAGATGCTACAAGCTTTGTAGTAACAGTCAGGGTACTGAAATAAATGTTCTACATTCGTGAACTCGGCTACATATCACAAACAAGTAAGAATCTAGATAAAGAAACATATATGTAAATATAAATGTGTGAGAAAACTATCAACAAATTCGTCCTTCTACCATTATATTTTTTATATATCCTATATTTTTAATATATTTTTATTTTTAATATGTTTTTTTAAGTTTTTACTTACACATCCATACTTACATTTTTTTCTAACAAAATTTTTTTAGCTTTTAGTGTTTCTAGCTTATGCTAAAATTGTGACAAGCCCTTTTGCAATTCTTCATCTGCTTCAACAGGCCATTAATATGCATTTAATGACTCCATTCGTCGAGTACGGAATTTTGTTGTAGGGCAGCTAATAGAAGCACTTAAAGCGATACTTTGTTAAATATGCACTTTTTCGTGAAATAAATTATTTGCACATTTTTGTGAGTAACAAGTTTTTCACAGGCAAAATACACGCTGAAGATGCGCCGATTTGATTCGAGGTGCCACAAACACTGCATTAATTACTAAGAGAACGAGTAACCCAAGCAGCAATAAAATATGGAATTATTATCTTGATGTGGAAAATATATAGATTTCACTTTTTTTAATTTCTAGGGTGTTTTATCATTTATTTTGAAGTGTATTTGTAATAGAAATAGATAAGCTTTATTAAAATAAAATAAAATCATTGAAAGCCCCGCAAAAGAGTTGATTATTTTTTCTTTGCAAAAGCTTGCATCGAAAAACGATCAAAATGGTAATATTTTATATCCAAAAGTCGAACTCTGCCTGATAATAAATAATACTAAGTTTATATTTTTATTGTCGAATAAACTGTATCATAAGCAGAGTTACAAAGTTTGGCATTGCTCCACAAATTGCTGATGGAACCTACCTTACCAACAATAAAATAAATATATGAGGATTGCACCGCGAACTAAGGTCTATTGTGCCCTCAAGCACCAATAGTGACCGTTACGAATAAACTATTCAAGCCATATTTTTCTTCATTTCAATATAACAGTAATCTTCTTAGAGAAGTACAAGTCCAGCTGGTCGCTATAGCAAGTCAACTATACCAATTATACATCAACATTAGTTTATTGAGTCAAATCATAGCAAAAAATGTGTCTACCTATTCGTCACCGTGATTCAGTGAGTATCATAATGGTTTACTGTCACCTATAAAAAGGTGTTAGAAAAAAAAATTGATGAATCAATTAAATCTTTTGCGACTACTTGTTTTTGAGCACACTCGTACATATTTTTTTACCTGCCACTACAGCGCTGCCATCAAATTTATTTATTTTTTTATGTTTGATTTTTTTTTTGAACATTTTTGTGACTTAATTTTCGTGTCGATTGCACTCATAAGACAATTTTGGCATTTACATTTTACAATTCTTATTATGCTTTTGTGCCAGTTTTTCATTTTCATGGCAGTTGTTATTATTTTTTTTTTTTTTTGTTTCAGCGTTTCTTTGTGCAATTATGTGCTTCTAAATGTCACTTTCGTTGGCTGCCAATGCAGCTTCTTATACGAGGGCTTCTTTAGGTGAGTGTAGATATGTATAAGGCGTTAATTATGCTATTAATTTACAAACAGAAGACTTCTAATTGAAATGTTAACGAAATTAAACATTTATTAAAAGTTCAAGTACTTGTAATTAGATTTCTAGGTTATGTGTGTTTATGTTAGTGTGTAAATCAGAACAAAATGAATTTTAAACATATCATTATTACAAATCTTGAAAGAAATAAACTAATTTTTGGATTTCTAAATAAACAATTATTATCATCAAATATATTTTATATTGTATTACAACGGTCAGGCGTCTATAGCAGTCTAATTGAGATTATTCGTGACCTCACGAATAATAAACCTATTTACCTAAACTAAACCAATCTATCATGAATAACTAAAATTCTACATTCTCAGCTAAAAAAGTATACATATAATTTTTTTATATATTTTTTTATAATATTAAAATAAAATATTTTTGCCACCAAAGTATCTAAAAAAAATATTTTTATTTCCATTTTATTTTCACAATAAAACAAATTTAATTATTATTTTTCGCCTGCTCATTGCCCTTTTAATTTTTTTTTCAAATTTTCATATTTTTTTACTTTTGGCTTGCCCAAGTTAAACGCCATTAAAGTCAAGGAAATCATTTGTTGCCTTTTGTTTTGAGCGAACAATTCGCTAAGGTACAAATGTTGGCTTCACTTTCGTTCCGGCCAAGCCTAAGCCTTCCTCATCATTTATTGTATAATAATTATATTATTTCAATATTATTGCATATTTCCCACTTGTAGCTGAGTATTTCTTTGTTTTCTGGTATTTTCTTTTATTTATTAAGCATTGGCATTGTTTGAAATTATGCCTATTACTATTGTCTCTGAAATTTAGCAATACAGTACCAAGATGGTTTAATGAAAATGTTGCTTCTTTTAACTATGAATACTGCTAGGGTCAGATATTTTTAGGACAATCTACTGGCATAGATGCTTAAAGAGCCATTAACCTTTCACAGACTGTTTCGCTAGAACAACCTAAATCCTTGCATATCGGCTAATGGAATTGTACATGCTTTAATAATACATATTGGTCAAGATTTGTATTCGTAAAGAAAGAATGACACAAAGCATAATATAATATAATTATAGCAATCTTTTACTTAAACTCCAACTATTAAAATAACACTTTTATATAAATTGTAAACATTTTGCATACAATTTTATGCAATTATAACAAAATATGTTTTAATGATATTTATATAAATTAAAACTGTTCCCAATTAAGTAAGTGTTCCCAACCCTCTTCCCTTATATTATTCGTTGAGAAATAATGACACAATAAAGATATGTTTATATTTATATTTTATTATCAAACTGTTCCCACATGGATGAGTGTTCCCAACAATATGGAAAATATTGCTGACGATTTTTTATGTATAAAAATAAAAACCGTGTTGAAAAAAAGCTACCTTTAGATAAAAGTGTTCCCAGTAAAAAAAACTGTTCTCAGGTGAGTGAAAAACCTTTCGACGTCGTCCGGCTCATTTAAAATTAATAGTTAAAAGATGTTTCACAATTTTTCAAATAGCTGTTGCCGAGTTTCAAATTGTTATTCCACCCTTATAAAGCCAGCAAAATCCAAAGCTACCATTAGTCAAAATCTAAACTCATTTTTAGCATGCATAGACTTATGAGTACCATTAGCCATCACAACACTGGTTCTCAGCACATTCTATCATTTGATAAGCTATGGTTAGAGATTAGGTTTAAACAACAATTAAATTATATTGCTTTTATAATTTAGGTTAGGTTTTTCGGTTATACTAACCGGCTATCATACCATACGTACCTAGGAATCCTTAGTAATGCCAGTTTTTGTAATTTAATTTAAAAACCCCAATAAAAAAGAAATAATATGTACACCATAAAGAAAACAAATTATGTATTTTATATTTTGAGCGTTGCCACTCCGACAGAATATATCATATTTTTTTATATTTGTAGCCTTATCAAAGTACATTTATTAATTTAAATTCAAATGATTTTCTTTCAATAAAAAAGGTTCACCAATTTACACCGCAACACCGTTAGCAGCATTTCTCACATCATCTCAATCATCAACAGCCTCCTCATTATCATTAAACCACAAATTTAACGCCGTCGCCGTCGCTGCCCTCAAGTCACGATCAACATATTTCGTTGGGACACAAAACACAAAGGCAAAAGCAACACCAACAGCAACAACGCAGCGACAGCATCAAAAATTACAATTCGACCGCTAGACAGTGCAACATGACAAATACAACAACAACAGCACTACTTGTAATAGCAAAAATAACAACAAACACTGTTAGGTATAACGGCAACAACAACAACAAGGTGACAACATGCAAAATCAATGCAATAAACAAAAACAAAACGAAATCAACGACAACAACAACAACAGTAAATGTGAATGAGTGCGCAAGCGCAAATCGCATCGTTGGAATTCCGGTAGATTTTCATTACTCACACATACACATGCATGCATAATTACTTATAAAATGCCGTATAATTACATACGTAAGTACTTAAAATATATTATTACAAACCTATATGTATGTATGTATGTATATTAAAGTAGTAGTTACAACAATTTGACGGCGATTAAGCACAATTCATTTGTCAATGCTCGCTTGCGTTGTGGGTGATTGCGGATGACGCTCAATGTATGGCAGAGACGTGTAGTTAATGCGATAATGACAATGTGTTTTTTTCACTATGTGTCTACATATACATACATATATGTATGAATGACAAATAACGTTTTTTGGGGAAAACGAAATATTTGGACAACATAAAAATAAATATGTAGGTATCAGTAGCGTATGCGCATACTTCTTCTGTATAGTTAAAATGCAGCTATAGACAGTACTTTCTTTCAAATGCTTATTCAGTTTAAAAACTAGCTTGATTTGAGTTTGCAAACTGTTCCCGTGTGTATTTTAAAGCTCGTTACGTCAACTTCTACTTGATTTCTGGCAATTTCCTTTAGTTCTAGTTTTGATTTGTGAAATAATAAACTAATCCCACTTTGCAAAGTGTTCCCAATCTGACTTTAACTTTTTAAAAAACTTTTATAAAAAGTCAAATTTACTTTTTAATTAAAGCTTTTCTAGTAAAAAAACTGTTCCCACTTTTCCAATTTTCTTAACCTTGCTTTACGAACTTCCATTAGCTCTAATTTCAATACAAGTTCCCACTTTGTAAATTTTCCTTACCTTGTTTCGCGTATTTCCTTTAGTTCTAGGCAGGTGTTCCCAATCCGATTTTATGTATTTTAAATAACTTTTCGTTGTGAACAAACGCTAATACTTAGTCAAATAGTCAAATTTACTTCTTAGTTGAAGTGTACCTAGTACGAAAATTGTTCCCAACGAAATCGCACTCGAGAATTTGAAATTTTTTATTGATCCCGATAGTCGAATTTACTTCCTTACCGATTCTAAGTATATTACAATTAAAGCTTACCCAGTAAGAAAATTTGTTCCCCCTTTGTCAAGTCCCCTAATCTTATTTTACGTATTTACTTTAGTTCTAGTTTCGATTTATGGAAAAAAAACTGTTCCCACTTTTCAAAGTGTTCCCTACCCGATTTTAAGTAATTTAAATAATTTTCCGTTTTCATAAAAAACTGATACTTAGACATATAGTCAAATTTACTCTTTCATTAAAGTGTTCCCAGTATGAAAACTGTTCCAACGGAACCATTTATATATAAATTTGAAATAATTTTAACAATTTTTACATTCCAATAGTACCGATGTTATGCCATGTATCGAAAGCAGCAGTTTTTTTTTAGAAAATTTTAAACTCTTTTTCTTTTCGTCTTTGTAGAAATTTTAATTCTCATTCGCGTTATTACTGAGTTCATAACCAAACAAAAAGTCAAAACACTTCCAGACAAGCTCACTCGAATTAAAACAGTATAGCGTTCGAAAAACTGTACGAGTTCTCCTAACATTAAAAAAAATAATAGAAAATCTTCACATATTTCAAGTTAATGAGCATCGCTATAAATATGGGCTTTCAAGGACCCACGCTGTATACAGAGCCCGATCAGAGTAATGTTTATTAAAAATTTAATTGGCATTCCCGCGAGAGAAAGAGCTTTATGACGCATAGCGCGTAGTGAGCAAGATGAAAAGAGCGCACACAAATAAGAACAGTTAGCGGATGAGCTAAGAAAATCAAGAATCTTGCAGAATAAGTGTAGGAGTGCAATGCCGTGCAATAGAATATTAAAATATGTAAATTTCTGTACGCAAACATGCAAGAATAATTTAATATTACATCGTACATACGTACATATTGCACATGCAATATTTGTTGCACAAGAAATGGTTGGCAACACTGCCATTGTTATGAGCAAAGTATGTGCACTGTGCGAGCAAGTGATGCGATCAGCAGATCCATAGCAATTGCCTTTGATGCAAATTCTATAGGAATCTAACAAAAAGCTGTTTTGTTATTGTTGTTGTTGTGGTTGGCGCTCAGCAAAGTGATTGAGTGGAATATGCGATGTTTGCCATTGTTAGTGAATTAATTTCTGTAGAAAAAAAGTCAAAATGTATGCCTTTTGTTGTTGTAGGTGTGTTTGCCAAGTTTTTGTTGCCAATTTGGAGGCAAATTGGCGGCTGTTGTTGTTGTTGGGTTTCGCTACTGCTTTTTATTTTTTGTTTTGCGCGCTCACAACAATGCTGATCTAGAAGATCAATTGTAGCGATCTTGCTTATGTGTGTGTGTTTGTGTTTGTATGTATTTAACATGTGTATGTGTGTGTGTGCGTGTATCAAAGTACCCCTACCCCTACAACACGCACACATACATTAACATATGCACAGCGGTTTATTTGAAAAACGAACGGTGCTTTAACGGTGCGCGCTGCGCTGCTGCACGATAACAGCTCTGTCAGCGTCGCTGTCGACCGGCGCAGTCGACGGCAAACGGTGCGCGAACGCTACGAAGCAGTCAGCAAAGAAGAGCGCACCTACCATGTGAACATTTGGCGGTGAGATGCCTCAGCTGCCTTCACGAGCTGCTAGTTGCTGTTGTGATGTGCGCTGTTGTTGTTGGTTTTGTTGTAGCTAACTGCTAATATGTGTGTTCATGCTCGCTGCTGGCGTTTTGTTACACTTGCTGTTGTTGTTCTTTATTTTGAATTTTTGTTTGAAGCTGTTTGTCGCTGTCGCTTTGTTGTTGTTATTATTTTGTTTTGCTCGTTTTGCTAGTTGCCGCTGCCGAAGCTCAGCAACACTTCAATTATTTTCATTTCATTTATTTGCTGCTAATATGTGAGCGCGCCGTTGTACAGCTGTTATTGCTCCGCTTATTGTTATAGCGCTGTTTTTTGTTGTTTTTGCTTATTGTAGTTAGCTTCACCGGAGCTATGAAGATGAGTGAGCTTTGCCGCCAAGTCAAGTCAAGCCGAGTCATCAGCAGTCACAGCTAAAGCAACTAACATTCCTACTATTGTTGTTGTTGTTTTTGTTTTGGTGCTTCTCCACAACATCTAGTAGATATGGTTTCCGACAGCTAGTTGGCAACGCGCGCCCGCTTCAAGCTGCTTATTGATATTTTTTTGCAGCTTTTCCCCCCACATCTGCTATGGCTCAGCCGTTGACGCTCAGCTCATCTGCCGCCGCCGCCGCCACTGCTGCCATCTCTGTGTCGGCTGCTGCGCTTCTCCTCAGCGCGCTGGTGCTGGGGCGCTTTGTCGGTCGTTTGTCGTTATAAATAGCGTTGCATCGTCGTGTGGAACCCTAATTCATAGCGATCGTGTGTACTAAAAAGTAGCAGTGCCGCTAAACAAAAGACTCAAGTTGCGAACCCGGTAAAGGAAAATTGCGAATAAACGTTGATATTTGAAAAAGAATTCATTTGAGCAAATATTATATATACTTTCGGTGTAATTTATCAGCTGTGGCAGCGTTAAAAAATAAATATTTTTAAAGACATTTGTAGCGTGTGACTAGTGAATAATATACTTTGCCAAGTGTGGTGCAGAACTGACAACAAGCTTTTTAGCTTTAGACTTCAAAGGATACTACGCAAGGATATTACATTTTGTAACCACAAAAGTATTGAAAATTTTACTGTGTTTTCTCAGTGTTTCAACCAGTTTTGATACATACAAAATAATTTCATTTTCAAACAATCGGAAAAAATGATGTCGCTGAAATCGTTGCTGCTTATTGTGAGTACAAGAAATGATTTTTATAAAAATGTTTAACTTAAAGCTGAATTTTAAATATTTTTTGTGAAATATTAGTTAAATAATTATTCTAAAATAAAATTTTTTTTGTAGAAATATAAAAAAAATAATAATAATAGAAAATAAAATTAAAGAAAAAACATAAGAATATCACGACATTTAATATAAAAGTACACAAATTATATCCAAAAATTCATTTGAATTTTATTGAAGAAGGTTATATAAAACGTAAAAGCAACAGTAATTACAAAGTAAAATAAATAAACTAAACTAAAAATAAGCCGTACTGAATAATATAGACACAGAATTTTTTTAATATTTTAAGTAAAATAATTTACAAAAAATAAGTAAACCAATTTTAAAAATTAAAAAAAAAAATAATGCAAATATTAAGGATATACAAAACCATATTCGCAAAAAACATTAACTAATTAAAAAATATTAATACAAAATAAAGCAGCAAGCATTAGAAAAGAATAATGGTATTGAAAATTAAAACTTATTTTTGATACAGATTCCAAAATTTATTGACTAATCGTGTGAAATTATAAATTTTAATTTTAATAAATTTTATATTTATAATTTTAATATTTTTTTTATAAATTTAAACATTACATTAAAAATTTTTAATACATATATAAATATAAATATTGTGAATAAATAGTATTAATATTAATTTCCGAATTTTTTATTTTTTCAAACTCGAAAATTATAACATTTTTAACCACGCACATCTTACTATATACCACCAAATTAGGTATTTCTTCATTTTCCAAATTTAATTTAATTTTTTCAATTCATTTCCACTTTATTTCTAATTGCTACGTAAATTCGGAGCTGCTCCGAAACGTGTAAAATTAATTTATTATATAAAAGTGATTTCCAATTAACTTAGAACTATTCCGAAAATTCGGAGTTACTCCGAAATATATAAATTCAGTTTATTACATCAAATTGATTTCAAATTCAATTGGTAAAAAATTTCGGAGTTAATCCGAAACATTTAAATTCAATTTTTTATATTCAATTAATTCCGAAACCATTTCTACTTGCTACGGAGTTAGTGCTTTCATGTTATGCGTTTATCAGCTTATACATATGCATTATAAAAAATTTAAAAAGCTAATGACAAATAAGTTCTAAGAAAATTTCAAGTTCAAGCTACAGTTTTGTTAAATCAAAGCGTTCAATAACTCTCATGTCTCACAAACTCACTGAATATTAAATAATTTTTATACTCTATTATTGCTGAACTTAACTTCAAATCCAATTAATGAAACTATAAAATATATATTTAAAATAAAAATCTTTCATAGCTGTCAAATGTCTTGTCTATAATTTCTTCACACTTATATGTACTATGTAACTCTTTTAAGCCCTTAAGCATTTCAAAGTTTTTATTAAGAAAGGGAACATTAAAGTTTGACAAAAGTTGTTAACATTTCTTAACTTTCCTGAGTTTATCCAAACATAAAATTTTTTTAAATTAACATTAAGACTTTCAAAGTTTATAATATTTTAAGCACACACTTTTTATAACGCCAAATTATTTCTCAATTTTCAATTTTTATTTGAAATTAATTTATATTAAATTAATTAACTTACATATGTTCAATTAATTTACAATTCACTTATCATCAGTACAAAAGTTCGGAGTTACTTCAAAACCTATAAATTCAGTTTATGATATTGAATTAATTTCCCAACTATTTCTCTTTACTGTGAAAATTCGGAGTTACTCCGAAACGTAAAAAGCTAGTTTAGTATATTAAAATAATTTCCAATTCTTTTATAATTATTTATTCCGAAAATTCGGAGTTACTCCGAAAAGTATAAATTCAGTTTATTATATTCACTTGCATTTTAATGCATTTCTAATTACTATGAAAATTTGGAGTTACTCCGAAACTCAGAAATTCAGTTTATTAAAGTAAATTAGTTAGTTAATTCACAATTAAGTTCTATTTGTTATGAAAATTCGGAGTTAATCCGAAACGCATAAACTGCATTTCTTATATTAAATTAATTACATTTCATTCGTGATTATGAAAATGCGTAGTCATTCTGAAACGTATAATTTCAGTTTATGATATTGAATTAATTTTCAAATAATTTCTAATTACTACAAAAATTCCAAGACGACAAATTCAGCTTATTATATTCACCTTTTTCCAACGTGTAAAATTGCCAAAACTAATACTTTCTTTTTATAATGTTTAAGATATGTATATGCCTTGTCAAACAACAACATCGACTTCATAACAAATATTCTTATCGCCTTATCAATTTTTCTTTGAACTACTGCACAAAATTTTACAATTTTATAATTTCAAATAATCCAAATTTTAATTAATTTTTTTATTTCACATTCGTTAAACATTATATAATAATAATTATTTTACATTTTTCTTTCGATAAACAATATTTCACATATTAGGCGATGATAGTGAATATTTTAGTTTTGAATTTTTAGTTTTATATATCTTGCGAAGAAAAACTCAGTAAATTAAACAAGCCTTCATTAGCCAAACAGTAAATAATTTACACTCCTCTAGTTACGGAACAACAAAAAATTTCCTTTAATGTGTTCAATGCGGATTAGCAACGCTGCTATACACAAATAGTTATATTTCTCGAATTCTTCGTCTTCAATTTGTTTCATCAACTCAACACCTAATTTATTTCGCCATTTATTTTTTCCAATTCACTTTTATTTCATTTATTTATATGCCTTATCAAAGTATTTCTTGCTTTTGAGTTCTAGCCAACAACACAAACAACCCCCTTGAAACTGTGTATGTATGTGTGTTTATGCTTATATGACAACCGAAATCTCAAAGTAGCGAAATATAGTGTGAATATGTGCGGATATTATGAAGTACATGCGCCTTGAAGTATGCTACGTGCTGCTTACCTTACTATATTTAGTACGTGTCCTCACTACAAGTAAATTGAAATTGCACAGCTGTCGCACGCACTAGAGAATAGAAAAAATCACGTACCATATTGCAGAGCTAAAAAAAAGAGCAGAAACATGCTTCGCTGATGACAAATGTCATTAAGTGTGAGGGAGTGATAGTGAATATAAACGAAACAGAAATGTGGAACAAGAAAATTGTATTAAGAAAATTAGGTGCTAGCATAAAAAAGATTCTGATAAATGTGTTTGATAACAAGGTTTTAGGTACAGCAAAGAAATTTCCAATTTTCTTGAATATTTCTTAAAGAAAAAATTTTTTTAGTACTAAAAATGTCATACACAATTTTTTTCAAAAAATTGCTCTCAGTTCTGAAATTCACGAATATAGGGCAAAATTATATGTTTGTATAAATGAAAGAAAATAATATGTATATACAATAACAAAATGTTTTTTTAGTATTTTTCTTAAAAAAAGAATTTCTAATTTAGTCCAAACAACTCGTAAAGACTTGAAGTTATTACAAAACATTGATATTTATTAATTTTTTGTGTTTTTCACAAAACAGATTATTCCTAATTCAATCCCTAAAAGTACTAAAAATTCGGAATTACTTCAAAACAGTGATATTTGCTGGTTTTTAGTATTTTTCACAAAACAAATTATTCCTAATTTACTCCGAACAACTCCTAAAAATTCGGAGCTACTTCAAAACATTGATATTTACTCGTTTTAACTACAAAGCGTTTGATAATTATTTTTTTAGTAGATTTTGCAGTACTCCGAACTCCGAAATTTTCCGAAAACTATTTAAATCTTCTCCCATTTTAATGGACTAATTCAGAAATTTAATTCATTTTGTCTCTTTACTTGGCTATATACATACATACATACATATACAATTTTCTCACTTTTTAAAAGTGGAACAAACTTTAATGCATTTAAGTACAAATAATCTGTCTAAGATTTTTCCTTAAATTCTCCCTTCATTTCTAAAGCTTCGTGAGTTTCCCATTCACGCAACTTGGTTTACCCAAGCATGTAATATAGCAAATATTTGCTATAACCCACAAGCATACATTTAGGCGCAAAAACATCTGTAGTTGTCATTAAGTGTCATAAGCACTTGAAAACAAATGCGAAATACCGATAGTGGACAAATATTGCTAACACTAGAAATTGTTTAACCCCAGCTTTTATATTTTTATATATGCGACACATTTCCAGTTACAATAAAAAAATGGGTAAAACTGTGGAAAATGAAAATAAAATCCAAAAAAAATATTTAGGTTTTGTGTCACACATTTTATTAGAATTTCGCTAACCTAACAACAAATTATGTCCACCAAAATCGGCTCTTCAGCTTACGAGTACTCACAAATGTGTATTTTATAGCTCTCATCAACCCGTACTGCCAACAACAACTGCTGTCATTGTGTAAGGTTGTGCTTTGAGGGGTGCTAATGTCAACTGGAAATATTTACTTTGCTTTTTTATTGAAAAGGGTGTATGTTTTTTATGATGTACTAAAGCAGCACAATAGAGCATATAGTAGAAAACTTATCCACACTGACAGACCAAATAAACGAAGTCTGTTTAAGCACTCGCAAATTTTGTTTGTGTGTGTCGAAACCAGTAGCTTTTGTCATGTTATTGACATGTTTACCCACATAACCTATGTATATGTATATTTGTGAATATGTACATATGTACATATATTTATATTGTGAATGCTATGTTGGTTACGCTTTTTTGCTATATGAACACTTGCCGAGCTCACACTCATAAAATATAAATTCACTGACAGGAACTACTAAGAAGAAAATTTTCAAAACCTTTCATTAACTTTAGTGACTACGTGCTATTCGAAAGTTTTGTGACATTGAGTTTTACTTTTAAAACTTCATTTTAAACACGTTTATCCTTAAGCTGAGATGCTTTTTATATTTTTCGGAGTTACTCCGAATATTTAAATATTTAGAAAAGTCCAAAAAATATAGAACATAGCGTTGTTTTTATGAGCATGGGCTTTAAACCTTCATGAAAACATGAGCTAAGAGATGATCGGAGGTACTCCGAAAATTTAAATCCATTAAAAACTAATTACTTAAAATTATTTCACTAAAAAAATTTAATATTGCACATTAAATTTTATTTGAAAAAGTTTGTCTTTCCATGGTTTTCGGACTTACTCCGAAGATTAAAAAATTTATGAAACTCAAAAAATACAGCCAAAAGAATTGTTTATAGGAGCATAAACATTATATACACATGCAAACAAATGCACTAAATGCAGTTCGAAATTACTCCGAAAATTTTAATTCCTTAAATATTTATTATCTAAAATTATTTCACTTAGAAAATTATGTTTATGCTATGCAGGGCGAAAAATAATATGAAATGCATTAATATGAATGCATTCTAAATAGTTTTCAAATATCATAATTTCAATTTCGATATTTCAATTACTCAGAAAATACAACGCACTTGTTATTATTAAATGGCAGCACTAAACATTCCAACCACAGAAAAGTGTGCAACACTTTTCACTTCAAAGCGTTATTAAACGTTTTTATTACTAATAAAAATATTGTTAGAATTCATGAGCCATTAGCAGTGTATAAAGTAGACAAAAGCATATGCTTAAATACGCTAATACAATTAAATATAAATGGTACACGTGTGTTGATCATTTGCATTTTAGTACCGCGGTTAACCGCCTAAAAGCATGCGAAATGTTAACAAGTAGCCAACATATACAAATGCATATAAATACAACCCAACTAAACCGCTTCAAAGTGGGAACATTTTTCTGTGGCGAGTAAAACATAACGCAACATGGTTAAAAGGTATGCGAAAAGAATTTTTCAAAATCCAGATATAAAATGATAATATAATGTAAATATAAACAAATAAATTAAAAGCAGATTTTATAGAGAAACTTTTTTCCTGCATTAAATAAAAGTATTTTATGCTGTTTTGCTTTTGTGTTAGAAAATGTCGGTGTTGAGTAAAATGGTGAGAGTCGACCGACGCTATCTACGTATGTAATTGGACTAACAGCTTCTTTCACAGCTGTTTACTGCTTATGTAAACGCTTAACAAGCAATATTTAAAAGATTTTCCAATTAGTTTTATTGATTTTAATGCAGACATTGGTGGAGCTGTTGAGACGCCTAAAGGTATGCTAAAATGCGGCATTAATTGCTGTTGATCAAGGCATAATTAATAATGTACAGTTAAATAACATAGTTTGCATTAAACAACATAAATTTCATTAAAATTTTATTGTTTGTTAGTTATTTTTTTAGTCCGAAATTTTCGGAATAGCTTAAAAACGACAAAACATATTTCTTTTGTATTATTTCAATATATTTTGTTGTATAAGGTATGTTCCTAACTCTTGCCGGGACATTCCTAATTACTCCGAAAATATGTTACGCCCAAAGCCAAACACGTCAGTACATATTTTTTTTTTATTTCTTACATTACTAACTGTCTTTACGTTAATTATAATTATCCGAATCTTTTCGGAGTTACTCCTAAAAGTAAAAAAAAAATTACTAGCAATCTTAAAACTCATTTATTAGTTATCTTTCTTATTATACCTTCTTTTAATACATATTTTTATTTCTTACATTACTAACTGTCTTTACGTTAATTATAATTATCCGAATCTTTTCGGAGTTACTCCTAAAAGTAAAAAAAAAATTTACTAGCAATCTTAAAACTCATTTATTAGTTATCTTTCTTATTCTACCTTCTTTTAATACATATTTAAAAAGATATACATATAAACCTTGTCAGCCAACCGCAACGACCACTTAAACCGTCCCATCGCGTTATTTACCTTTCTTGGCTTTTGTACAAGTTTTTGACTTTCTCTAACTCAACCATCTCTACAAACGTTCTTACAACTTATCTTTACGTAGCACTTTTACTTGACTTCTTCGTCGACTTCCCTAACACTTATTTCCGCAAACAATTTTCCGCAAGTTTTCAACTGCAACAACAACACAACGCAAATATCTTGCCTTGCAGCAGCATCGTCAAGCTTGTCTAGACGCCGCCATCACCAACACCACCACCACCGTCACCGACAATGGCTGCCGTTAGAACAGACAATTAAAAACACCCAAAATGCGCGTGGCATCACGTCTTGTTGCACATTGTTATTGCAGCAATGGCAACCGCAGAGTAAAATACTTAGCTTTTTTGTAATCTCTCTTTTTTCCTTGATAACGAAGTAAACGTTTGCGGCATAGTCTACGCCAGTCTGTGGACTTTTCCCTTAGCTCTTATTTACTTTTGCTGATGAGTCCCCACCCCGTACACATACACTTACAAATACATATGAGTATTGAGCCCTTTCCTTGCTAACGGTATAGGCAATTTTGCTGCTGCTTCTCTACCCCCCTTGAAAACGAAAAAAAAGTACACCGTAAACAGCCAGTCAGATTACTAATAGCGGCTGCAAATGGGCAGTCATCTGCTCAAATAAATAAAGTAACCCTGAGCATTTGTAGGCTTGGCACACACACACATACAAATATAAGTAATTTTGGGAGCATTTGGCTACGCTTTTAATGCGATTTTTTCCGTTTTCGTGTGAGAACATAAAAGTCAGTTTAGACTGCCGCCGTTTCAAGGGGTCAAGGTGTGTGGCGTGCATTGCAATCGTATAAAAATTGGCTTGTCTATAACTGCAAATGTACTTAACGGTACTAATGTGAGTCTGTGTTTGTGTAAGTACGTGTGCAAATATAAAATATTTGCCCTTCTGGCGGCTCACGTTTGCTGCCTTTGGCAGTGAAAATGCAGCGTTTTTGCTTTCTGTCCTGCCACACCCAATCGAAAAGCACTTAAAGATCAAGAGGGAAGAAGCAAATATTTACAAAAAAATGTTATTTATATTATATAAATTTAAAATGTGAATTAAGAAATTTATTCAAGGAAATATAAAATAACCATGTCTATCTAACCTGTTGTCTAACGTGTTAAGAAAAGCATTAAGAAATTGCTTCGAAATTTATCAAAGTAAAATTTAAATTGACAAAAAAATAAAAACTTAATCAACCATTTTATTTTTTTAAACATATGTATGTACATACATACATGTACATATGTAAGTTAAATTGTTGCATTTTTATCATATTACCTAGCAAAGCAAAGTTTATTTAGCACTTTCAAAGCAGGGAAAATTGTATGTTCGAATAAAAAACTACACCAATCACTTCTCTCTTGTTACTTCTAAGTTAGTACGAAATATTTCAAGTTTCTTCGAAAAATTCGGAGTCATTCCGAAAGCAGAAGAATAAATATTCCACTATGAAATACACGTATCGCTACACTTCTATTACTTTTAAGCAACTCCGAAGTTTTCCGAAAAAGTTCGGAGTCATTCCGAAAACTAAAAGAAGTATCTTCACAACAAAACACATTTAATACTGCTCTCCGACCACTTTTAAGTTGTTCTTAACTTTTCCGAATTTCTCCGCAAAAATTCGGAGTCGCTTCGAAAGCAACCAAACAATATCGCAACCTACTTAAATACCTAACTGCTAGTTTTTAATGAAAAATATAGTTTGCCACGCCAAATAATTCACTAAATATTCCCCCACTGTAACAATTGCGTGTATGTAAATAGCATAACACAAAACTTTAGTCAGATGCTTGTTATGTGAAGTGGCAACAAACGCAACAGCAATAACGGCAATGACAACCACAAACGGCAAATTCAAGCGTATCAATGCGCCCATACACTTTCAAATACAGGCGTATTCCTGTATATGTACATAGATGTATACGTACAATCACTTTATGGCCGAGAGTTTGTAATGCAACCCACTTAAATGTGTTAATGCTCCGTGTAAAATGCAAAATTCAACAAGAAATGCGCAATTACAATAAATTAAATAAATGAAATCACAATTAATTAAATTACTTAAGTGCAACAGCGTTGGCAACAGCAACAACAACAACAAAAATAATTTAAGCAAAAATGCAAAAGACAAAATGCAAACAAAGTGGAAATGCCACACACAGCGGCAGCCGCAAGTGGCTGCGGTTGGCGAGAGTCATAGAGGCAGTGAGCCGCAGTGATGATGAGGCAAGTGCAGTGACTTGGAAAATAATTAGACAACAAATGGAGCAGCGACTCAAACCAGCACACCTGCATTAAGTGTGTGATAAAATGTAGCATCTTCAAAAGCGAAAGCAGCAACAACCACAAAGGTGAGTGTCTGCAAAGCGATTGTTGTTGGGCTGCCTAAGTTTGTCTGTCAAGACATTTCGGCTGATGACTTTTGCTTTTGCTGCTGCTCGCTCAGAGGAAAATTTGTTGCGTTGAGTCATGCGATAATCTAAGCAACGGCAACAACAACTATGAATAATGGTAATAACAGCAACCGCATGTTGCACACAAAAACAAAGCCAACGTACGTGCGCAAGAGTGGAAGATCTGTTGCATAGCCCGCATTTTTGCATATTGCAACGTTTTTCCATGAATCGCATGGGGAATTCTTCATGCACAGTGGGTCACTTTACAAATACTGGATGTTCATAATTATTTCCAATCAATATAGAGTTCAATAAATGCTTGCATAATTCATAAAAAATTATTAACTTTTCGGAGTTATCTTGTTCTCACTAAATTTATTTAAAGTACTCTAAAAGCTTAAATACATACATATATATATATCTATGTATGTAGTTCACAAAAAAAAAATTTTTTAAGCGATATGGTATTCTTGTTCAATTACATGACAAATACATATTCTTTGAATTTTTTTGGAATAACTACAAATATTCTGAGTACATAATTTTTTTTCAATTTATTTGGAGTTCTTTAAGTGCTTCTAATTATATTATATATTTTCGGAGTAATTACAAATATTCGAAGAACATATTTATTTTCAATTGAAAATTAAAATTTTTTTCGGAGTTATCGCAATCTCCTTAAATTACATTTGAAATACATATTTTTTCAATATTTTCGCATTAATTAAGTGTATTCCAAGTACATAATTTTTCAATTGGAGTTCTATAAATGACTACAAATTTTCGGAGTAATTACAAATATTCTAAGTACAAAATTTTTTTAATTTAGTTGGAGTTCTGTAAATGACTACAAATTTTCAGAGTACTTATAAATATTCGAAGTACATGTTTATTTTCAATTGAAAATTAAAATTTTTTCGGAGTTATCGTAATCTCTTTAAATTACATGTGAAATACATATTTTTTGGCAACTTATTTAGAGCTCTTTAAATTAATACAAACTTTAGGAGTAATTATAGATATTATACATATGTATATTCAAAATTAATATTTAATTTCAATTAAAAAATTTAATTTTTTTCGTAGCTTTCGTACTCTCTTTAAATATGTACATATATGCATTTTTAGAATATTTTCGTAGTAATTACAACTACAAGAAGTACATAATACTTTCAATTTATTTACAGATTTAGTGAACTTTTGCATAAATCATTAAAAAAATTATTTTCGGAGTTATCGTATTTTCGTTAATTTACTTATGGAATACAAATGCTTATGAAAGGAGACAATTATTATTATAACAATCTTATTGATTGCTTTTATAAAACTGAAGTTTATAAAAAAAACTAAAAAAATTATTTTCGGAGTAAATATTTTTAATACTATAAGTCTTTTTAAATGAAAAAGTAAGCAATAAAGATAACAATTCAATCAAAAATATAACTATAAAGAATCTCAACGAGAAACCTACTTGTTAGACATTTTCGGAGTAATTATATTTTCCATTCTAATTCAGTTATTTTCAAGTTTGAAAGCAATATCATATATTTTTGTTCAAATTATTGAATTAATTTACTTTTTTATTTTCAAATTTCATTACAAAAATTACCACCAATTTGCGCACTTTCAACCCACTGTGCCACTCTTCTACTCGCCAACACTGGCAGCAATTTTATTTAATAAACGCATACTTTAAATTCCTCCGGCAGCTAATTCATGCTAAACTGCACTGAGTAGAAAAGTGCTGGAGGGGGAGGCGCGTTGGGTGTAGGTTTGATAATTTCAGAAAAAGAAGAAGCAGCAGCGGCACCATGTGCAATAAATGCCAATTGCCTGGGCAATGCAAGCGCAATCAAACTGATTAGATGATGGAGCGAGTAATTGATGCAAGAGTCGCTCAGCCAGTGTGGCATTGCAACAGCGCAATGAGTGGCAATGATGTTTGCCACAAAATGTTGCAACAAAATAGTGTGCAAATTTCACAAATTTACAAAAACAAATTATTATGAATTTTCCCAAGCGCAAATTCAAAGCGAATCAAATCATTCGAGTGTTTATTGATTGACATTGTTGTTGTTTTTGGTGCAGCTGTTATTGTTTTATGATTTGATTAGCTGTGTAGCTGTGCGTGTATAAGTGCCGCAACGCTGGAAAAATTGTTTCGCATCGTTGTTGGAGTGCACGCGCTGGCTGTGAGTGGTGCACCACCACCACCGCCACACACACACGCGCACACATATCTACATACATTTGAGTGGCAATGAGTTACGCGCAGTTTGGTTTGCTGATTCGTCTGCGTAGCCGTGTACGTGCAACGCCGAGTTGGCGCGCTTGCCACAAATAATCAACGCTGCATTGTTGCAGCAAAACCGCACGCATTTTTAACGCCGCACACGCACACATATACACACAGAAAGACACGCTTGTTTTCATTCTCAGCGCTTGCCTCAAACAAACACACACACATCAATCTAGCTCAACCACTCGGCAAGCCACTCATCGTCGCTCATTGTTTTTGTTGCTTGTTGTTGTTGTTGTTACTGTTTACATTTATTATGACGGCACTGCAGCTGCTGCTGTTGCTAACGCCACTCACGATGGCGATGATGAGTTTGAAGTGGCAAGTGCAAATTGCCAAATTTCTGTGCGGATGTCTGTGTGTATATATGCAATGGCGTGCGTGTGCGCTGCGCTGCTAACCACACAATGGCACTTTTCTGATTGACAAGTGTGGGGCGCTGCGTTGGTGGCTTCGGCACTGGCACGAAGGTGGGCGCCGCGATTGCGTGAGTTTGTGGCGCGTTTGAGCCGTCTCTATTACAATAGCTTGCAACACACTCTGCGGCTTTTGCGTTGGGAAATTACATGGATTTGGAAATGCATACACACACATGCGTCGTGATATAATTGGCAGCAATGCAGACGCATGTTGCAAAAAGTGTTTCAAAAATAGTTTAAAACACACACACACACACAAATGAATGTAAACTTATATATAAGTAAGTGAATACAGTGCTGATCCTATCATGTTAATGAGTTCAACAAAAATAAATGTCATACGGTAATACCGTTATATCGTGCATACTTGCAACATTTAGGGTTCTTTGGTTATTTGTCTCCAATTTTTGTAGAGTTTTCATTTGATTTTCAATATTTTGGACACATATTGCCACTGGTATTGAAGATTGCGTTTAGGCTGAAAATTCTTGGTATAAAAATATTTTGTTTTTATATAAAAATTTAGTTTTAAGAACTTCAAAAAGTCCTTGCATGAAAACGTTTTATACTTGACGAGATATTTACACAAAATTTACACGGATTAAAAGTCCAAGGGAACCGTACAATCTCCGAAGAAACTGTTTTGATTGGACCACTATTTCATAAAGCTCCAATAAAAACCGATCAAATTAAGTTCTTGTGTGTATTTTCTTATTTGTAAAGTCTATTATAGCTTCATTGCTCAATATTGTGTACAAAAATATTTTTAATTTTTTAAGTTTTTAAAAAATTTTCGACTAATTTTGTTTCTTCTTTTCAACCTTTCATGTAAATTTCATATTTTCAACATAGTTTTCAAGTTTTTTGAACAAAGTTTTTTAAATAAAACCGCATGTATTAAAGAAATGTGTACAATTGTTAATACCACTTTCATACATAAAAAATATAATCTTAATATTTTCAGTTTTTTTGTTTTAAGTTGATTTTTTTTTAATATATATATGTATGTATATATACATATAGGATTATATATATACATATACATACATACATACATACATACATACATATAAATTGTTTATAATTTTTATTTATTTTTTACTTTCCGCCTCACCTTTTAATTATTTTTTTTAATTTGTACAACTATTTTTCTTTCTGTAATTTAATAATATACAATTATATACAAAAAATTATTTCACTTTTTAAAAATCGTAAAAAAATTATCTTTTTTAAAAAAAACTTTTCTCTCAATGGTTTTGATTTTTGAATTTTTTTATTTTCTTTTTTAACAATTTTTTTAAATTTATTTCTTTCCGTAAAAATTTTATAATATACAATGGTATTAAAAAATTCCTTTTTTCAAAAAAAAAAACGTTTGTGTCAATATTTTCGAATTTTTTGAATAAACTATTTTACTTAATTTTTTTTTTTAATATTTTTTAGAACTTTTTTTCTTTCCTTAAAAATTTTATAATATAAAATATATTGTATACAAAAATTTATTTAATTTTTAAAAATCGTAAAAAAAAATTAAATTTTCAGAAAAACTTTTCTGTGAATATATTTAAAACAACATTTTACTCTTTCTGTGAAAATTTAAATAATTTTTAAATTACAATTTTTTATATTACTTTTGTTACTATTAAAATATAAATACAATTTTGTTCCAAAAAAAATTGCAAAATATTTTTTTGAATTTCTGGTTCTAGTATTTTGTACTTATTTAATAAAATTTCAATATAATTTCTCTCCAAACAAAGATCCGAAATACTTTCTTTGTTTTTTTATTTCTAATTTTAGTATTTAGTACTAATTTATTAAAACTTGAATAATTTGTTTTGTTCAAAAAAATCCAATATATGTATTTTCTCTTTTTACTTTCTAATTCTGGTGTTTTTTTTTTACTAATTTATTAGAAATTTATTAAAATTTATTTCCAAAAAAATTTCAAAATTTCAAATTTTTTTTTTCAAAATTTCACAATTTTTTTTCCTAATTTCTAATTCAATTTTTTATTAATTTTTAAAATTCAAATAAAATTTTTTTCCAAAAAAATTTCAAAATATTTTTTTTCTTAATTTCAAATTCAAGTATTTTTTACTAATTTATTCAAATTTTAATAAAAGCAGTTTCCAAAAAAATTTCAAAAATATTTGTTTTTAATTTCTAATTTTAGTATTTCGTACTAATTTACTATAATTTGAATAAAATTTTTTCCAACAAAAAAATTTTTTTCATTTCGAATTCTAATATTTTGTACTAATTTATTATAATTTGAAATTGCAATTTTCCAAAAAAAAGAATTCAATGGTATTTTTTAATTACTAATTCTAGTAGCTTTAGTTTTTTACTAATTATATAAAATAATTTAAATAATATTTATTGTAGTTGTATTAAGTGTATAATTTTACTTTTTATAGTATGTTAAAAATCATTGTCTAAACCAAAATTTAAAACGCCATTCCGTTGAATTCTTTTTTAAATTTTTGTAAATTTACATCTTCCGTTAATTATAAGGCCACACGCCACAGCGGTTTTTTCGCCACCGTATACCCACTTGGCGCAATCAATCAGACATAAGTATCACCTTACCATCCAGTTGCCTTCACTTCAAATTCTAACTCAAGCAGCAATTCTGTTTTTTGATTGGAAATCCAAATTTCAACATTTGCGCCGAAATGCGGTCGTTTTTCGCTCATTTACATGCAAACACGCAAGCAATTGTTGGCATACATATCATTAGCGCCGCCATATTGCCACATGCCACATGCATCAGATTTCTTGCCACAGCTTCGCGTAAGTTACGACACCAAAGGAAATTTGTAATATCAAAAACCGAAAGAAACGATACAGTTTGCGGCTACACGTGCTCACCTAAACGCACACACACACACACACTTAGGCAAGTGCTGCCATAAAGAACAATAATATGCGTGAGATAATTCACATTAAGAACACTAATGGTTGCATAATTAATATACAGATCTGTATGTTTCCCCATGCATGCATAATTTATAACTGCATTCACTACATACATATATGTAAATATGGATTTAGTATACAATACGCACATACATATGTATGTGTGTGTATGTTATGCAATTAGCAATTATAGCTCGTAGCTTTTATGGCAGTGGCTACTGGTGTTCGTTTAGCTTTTTTACAAATTTTTATTGGTCTCAGCCGCTTATGGCTGAGGTGTCAAGCATTTAGTAGCCATACATATTTAATAGACAGCAATATCTCATGCCTACTCAGGTGCTTATGTGGCAGCTTTGTTCTAAACAATGCATGTTGTGGCATTAACTTTCGCTTGTTCTCAGTGGCTTTTATGTGAACTTTCGTAATAATTTTGACTTACATGAAATTCAATTATAGTTGATATACAAGGTGCGTTCCAAAGTAAAGAGGACTTTAAAAAAAAAGCAGAACAAATGGGTTTTTCGGCAAAATCAATTTATTTATTTTCTCCTTCTGCTTCAATACAGCTTTTTGCGCGGTCCAAAAGCATGTGGAACGAGTGTTTTAGCTCGTTGGCCGGTATGGCCGCCAGTATGCCGGTGCAAGCCTTTCGAATGGCCTCTACGTCTGCATAACGCTTTCCTTTCATGGGCAAATGCATTTTTCCGAAAAGCAAGAAGTCGCACGGTGCCATATCACGTGAATACGGGGAGTGGTTAATGGTTAAAATGTGATTTTTGGTCAAATAATCGGTCACAAGCGTCGATCGATGAGAGCAATTTTTGGTCTTCAATCAATTTGTGCGGAACAAATCGTACACACACCTTTCATAAGCCCAAATGTTCGGTCAAAATGCGATAAATCGATGCTTTGGAGATGTTCAATTCCATTTCCATGAATTTCAAATATGATTTCGGCTGATTTTTAATGAATTCACGCACGATTTCGATGGAATTTCCGCTGATCACGGATTTTGATTGGCCCACATGTTGATCGTCATTTATGTCCTCACGACCACTTTGAAAACGTTGAAACCACTCGTGCACTCTGCTACGGGATAGGCAATCAACGCCATAAACTTGTTTCATCAATTGAAACGTTTCGGCAAAAGTTTTACCAATTAAATCAACATTTAATGTTGGCTCTTTGTTCGAAGCTCATTTTCGCACCGATAACACAAACATACTGACACTTAAAACGCAATAACTTCACTTCCAATCAATGAAATGTCATTAAATTCTCACTGGACAATCGATAAAGATGACAGACTCTAACGCACTAGTCGACATATAGATGGCGCCACCAGGGAACGCTAGATTCAAAAAGTCCTGTTTACTTTTGAAAGCCCCTTGTACATGTATATATGTATGTTCTTCTTCTTTTCTATATAAATTAATATAAATATGCAAAAAATAAATTAACAAGAAAAATGGTCAACTTCGGTTGCACCGAAGCCATAACACCCTTCACAGACACAAAAATTCCTCACACGAACTTTGATTGGTCAGTTTCTAAGGCAGCTTCAGCATATAAGTGATTCGATTTCTACAATTTCTATGTAAAATTGTACAGTGGCTTTGGACAATAATTCGTGTTAAATTTCGTCGAGATTGTACCTATAGACTATAGCAGTCCGATACAGGCGGTTCTGACGAACAGAAACTTGGAAAGAAAAGGAGCTGCACAAAATTTCAGATGGATATCTTTAAAACCAGTTCGCGAATATACAGACAGACGGACATGACTACAGCGATTCCGTTGATCATGCTCTCCTTTGATATCGTCACCTAAAATGCCAAACAACATATTATAACATAAAAAAAAAATTGAAAATCATTGTCACATATAATAACCAATATATGTGTAACCATTTTATAACCAAAACTCAAATTTTGTTTCAATATTAGTGGTTTCTATTATATAGTTTTTCCTTAGCCTGTAAACTTATGAAAAATGATGTTGCGTTATTTTGCATTATATGTGACGAAATATTAAAGGAAAAATAATTTAGGGCTGATCTGTGGTTGGAAAGAGGAAGGAGAGGGTCGAATTTTTGAGAGTTAAAAATTTATCTCGATTTCCGTCAAAGCTACGAGTGTCATGGAAAAAATTATGTCGCACATCTGTAGATAATAAAAAGATCTACAACTTTTGTATTACAACGCTTTTCATAAAACCTCAAAATTTATTCGAAAGATACAAATAACCCAATTTATGGGTTTTTTACTTTTATTTTGTACACAAAATATTTTTTCGCGAAATTTCATATAAGCTTACATTCCTATATGCCAAACACATTGCCTTTTTCTCTAAAATAATAAGCAGGAATTCTTATTTTTACTAAAAATTAAATAAAAAACCAAATTTTCATACAAAAATTCAGTTTAAATAAGCTTTATATTTGCTGAAATCCTACTTTCTGTCGGCATAAAAAATTTATACGAGGCAATTTTCTCAAAAAGTGCCGAAAAGTGGTGAGGCTACTTAATCTCTAATTTTTGAAATGTGTAGTTTTATATATTTTCATTAAACGAAAATCTTGCCGAAAAGTATTAACAAAACTAAAATTTAATTAAAAAATTATTAAATTTTTTCTAGTGCTTTGATCAATGTTTTAAGTGAAACTTAGAAACTACAACAAAAACTCAGTCTCTGTTAGAGCTTGCTTTTAGCGAAAAATCTTCATCCTCTTATTAAAATATTTATTACAATATCTGTTTTGTTTAAAAAAACTTTAAAAAGGGTATTTTTTAAAAATGTACTTTTAATTTATTCTTCAAAATCTATATCGTCCCCCTCAAAGGAGTCCCCTTTGGCTCCAATAAAGTTGTGCCAATGTTTTTCTAATCATCGAAGTTGTTAAGGGGTTACATGCGTTTACGGGTTTCAAAAAATCGAATTTTTTACTGTCTTATTAAATATTAAATGATCCTGAATATTTTCCTCAATTTTTAAGTTAATCCGAGTAATATTTTCGGAGATACAACCGTGAGAACTAGTGCGCTCGAGGCTAGTTACGCTCGTTTGGCAAGATTTCTCAATGACCACTCAACTGATCTTCATGAAATTTTACACAGGTCATTAAGATACAATTCTTAAAGTCTTGGATGGAGGATTTTTTCCGATTACAACTATTTGAAAAAAATGTCCAGCAATTTTCACTGAAATTTTCGTTTCTTTGTAAAAATATCTGTCAAAAATTAAATTTTTAGGGTTTTTTCTTTCATCCAAGTTATAAGTTAATGTTTCAACTAAAACACGTATTTTAGATGATCCTGTAAGGAGTTATCGCGCCAGCGCGGACGCATCTTTTTTCCGAAGGTTCACCGGAAATGGCGTCACGATGGCCGAGTTTAAACTATTCTTTTTCAAAAATTTCAGAGTTTCCTTGTTAATATTGTATGTTGGTAACAATAAAAAATTCTAATAAAATATTTAACTTTTTATATCAGAAAAAAATTGTTGAAAAGGGTTGTTTTTTACCAGAGGAAACCCATGTAACCGCTTGAAATCAATTTCCGAAGTAGCCTTCAATGCGTTTAGCGATGCACGTTTAACGTTTCCAATTGACTTAAAACAGTTTTTCCGCAGTGATCGTTTGAGTTTGCTGATAGCCAGCAGTCACACGGAACTCAATCAGGTGAATACGGTTGCTGCGGCAAGATATTGGTCGTAACTTCTCACAAACACGGCATAACATTCAATTAGTATTCCTTGTTGACAGTTTGGTCAATCGAAAAGAATTCAGAGTTCACCACACCTCGATAATCGAAGAAAACTGTCCACATAACTTTGATTACATGCTTTGACGTGATTTTTTCGGATTCGGCTCATCTTTTGACAAAATTTGGCACGTCTATTTTTCTGGTTGTAAGCACAAAGACTCATCGCCGGTAATAGTGGCATCTGATAGTCGGAAAGCATTATTTCAGAAACTTTAACGCGACGCTGTTTTCGAAAAAATTTAATGATTTTGGAGCCAATTGTGCCTTCACTTTTCGTAGACCTAATTGATATTTCAACATGGTTTTCACTGGTACCTTCGATATTCCAATAAGGTCAGTAAGATCTCTGCTTGATAATCGTTGATTCTCAAACACCAATTCCTTTATTTTATTGACGTGTTAATCAACAGATTTCACTGACAGTCATACCAACATAAAAAAAAAATATTTCGACGAATGAGCTTTCGCGCAAAATTTCAAATAAAAAGTCTTACTATTTTTTGCCCACAGCAGTAAGTAACTATTATTTCTTTTTCTTATTTTTTCTATGAATTTTAATGTAATCTACGATTTTCTGAATACCAAAAATTTCACATCAGAACACAAACTACATACATATACACATGCATATTTACATATGTGTTGAAAAGTATATATACATATTATTCGTACATACACATACAAATCCCACCAAAACTTAATTTAATTTTTCCATTCTTATCTACCGCCATTAGCGTCATATTGCATGAGAACAAACAGTTGCAATATGCGAATATACGCGCTTGCCTCTTACCTCTTACCTCTTGCCACTACTTGCAACAGACGCGGGAAACATTTGCCCTTCTTGCTGCGGCCAAAAACGCGTCTAACCTCAAATTCAGTGCAGCCGAAATGAACACAAACATTTGTCTGGCCATATGCGCTTCACCGAAGTACTTCCATGTGTTGTTAGTGTTATTGTTGTTGCACTTGTAGCATGTCTGCTGTTCAACCATATTTGTGTTTTGGCTGCTTGTCATGTTGCAAGCAGCGACAAAAGGAAAAAAGCACACAATATGTGAAGCAGGTCGAAAGAAAAATCGAAATCAAATGCAAATAACAACAAAAACAATAACAACAAAGCTAACAAAAGGCAGCCAGTAGTAAAATCAATGCGAAGCAAATAAGGCAGAAGCGAAAGATATTCGAAGATTGCTCAGCAAAAAATGCGCGCATGTGCGAATGTTTTTGTAAGTGTGTGTATTAGTGTGCGTGTGTGCTTGTATATATGCACGGTTGGCGCAATGATGTATGCAAGTTGAACTAGCGCGCTTGAATGCTGCGCAAAGGTCAGAGTTTCGTATGAGTTTTGGTGCACTTGCAACACACGTACCGACCCATGTGTGCATGCAACAATGTCTTGCCACAAGCGCACAAGTTCATATTTATGCATACATACAAGCGAATTTCTGCTTTTTTTTCGTTTAGTTTCTGCTTTCAGTGACAATCATTGGCGCTTTTTTGCCAGTTGTTGCATGCCGCAACGGCGCGTTGTTGCCAATATATCAACTAATATTTATTTCTATGTAATTTTTTGCATTTTATTTAATTTTTATTTCGCTTTCAAATCATGTCAAAATATTACCAATATTTATTTGGTTGCATGCCACATGCGCTGACATTGCATGCTGGCACGCCAAACTCAAATGTCGCCCAATCACAATCAGCCTGGCAATAATTTAATTAAATGACAAATAAAAACACGAATTTCGCATATATCAAAAATGGCGCGGCATATGCAAAGTAGCAACAAAATCGAGAAAAAAATTCAATAAATTTGCGAAATTTCAGCCGTTGATACGTTGCATTAACATTGGCAATAAATGTTGCACATGAAACGTTGCATATATTTCCATGTTGCATATAGTTATCGTGCACGCACAGACTTACACGTGTAAATATATATACATATGTACATACAAGTACATACTATATGACCTAATCGTGTATTACAAGTGTGTGTGTGTGAGTCCAATCGAATTGTTTTCAAAGAGACGGTTGACAAATGAAGCCATTTTAAAATAGAACTTTGAACAGGAGACCTACTTTTGATTAAGGTTTTTTAATTTGAAAATGTACAAATTTTCAACAAAAACTGAAAAATTAAAAAATAGTCCACTAAAGTTTAAATACAATAAATAAGCAAAAAAAATATTTTTCTTTCTAAAAAAATGTTAAAAATTTTGTCATATATTCGAAATCGCAAAATTATTTTTCATAATTATTTTAAAATTTAAAATTGTTTATAAAAAAAAGCTAAAAAAATTAGAAATATTGTCACATTATTAAAAAAAATTAAAATTGTCTTGACATCTTCCAAATTACAAAAATATTTTTTACTGAGAATTTCAAAATTAAAAAAAAAATTCCTAAAAAATAATTGTCATTTAAATAATAAAATAAAAAATATTAAACAAAAATTAGTTTAATTAATATCTACAAAAAATGTGTTGCAAATTACTTTTTTTAATTTAAATATTTGTATATATAAACTAATGAGAAATATTGTTACATATTTAGTAATATTAAAAAAAATATTATATTTTTTATTAATAATTTCAAAGTAAAAAATAATAAAAAGTAATTTTTCACATTCAAAAAATAGAAAATATTGTCATATATTTAATATTATTAAAACAAAATGTATATAAAAAATTAACATTGTTTTCTAAAATTCAAAATTACAAAAATATTTTTTTTTAAGAATTTCAAAACTAAAAGATTTTTATTTATTTTGTTTTAATTTGTTTGGAAAATAAATTTAATTAATATAAATTTAATTGTATACATAAACTAATGAGAAATATTGTTACATATTTAGTAATATTAAAAAAAATATTATATTTTTTTTTAATAATTTCAAAGTAAAAAATAATAAAAAGTAATTTTTCACATTCAAAAAATAGAAATTATTGTCATGTATTTAATATTATTAAAACAAAATGTATATAAAAAATTAACATTATTTTCTAAAATTCATAATTACAAAAATATTTTTTTTCTAAGAATTTCAAAACTAAAAGATTTTTATTTATTTTGTTTTAATTTTTTTGAAAAATAAATTTAATTAACATCTATTAAAAATGTGTTGCTAATATTTTTTTTTTTACATTTAAAAATTAAAAGTTTATTTTAATAATTTCAAAATAAAAAAAATATAAAAATAATACAAAAATATTTTCTGATATTAAAAAAATGAGAAATTTTGTCATATATTTAATATTACTATCAAAAAAAATATGTAAGAAATACTAAAAATGTTTTTAATATTTAAAATTATAAAAAATATTTTTTACTAAAAATTTCAAAATAAAAACACAATAATAAAAAAATAGTTTTATATGCAAAAAATATTGCCATTAATTAATATAACTAAACATATTTTGCAATAACTTTTTATTTTAAATTATTTTCTAAAAAACATTTAATTTAATTAACACATATTTAAAACAAATTTATATTTGTTTAAAAAAAATTATTTGCAACATATTTTTTGTACACTAAAAAATTAAAAATTTATTAATTTTTATAAAAACTATTTTATTTTTTTTAATTATCTAAAAACAAACACTTAAAACAATTAATTTTTTAATCTAATGACATAAAAAAGAAAAGTTTTAAATATTAAAAAAAATAATAAAAAAAAATATTTTTTATTTTAGAATATAAATATACAAAAATAAATTAGTAGACAAAATTTTTTTGTTAAAAAAAAGTAAATAAATTATTTTTAAAATAAACTATTATTCCTATTGCATATATGAAACTCGCACTTTACTTGTTACTCTCCCGCGCCACGATTCCATCTGATATGCTAAATTACCCTAACCCCATAAATACACCGTTATTTCATTTGATATCGTTGAAATCACATCAACAGTGCATCAGTTTCAACTCCTTTTTGCATACGTTTCCCAAACTACAAAATTTCGCTCACTAGACTTGGTTAGGTGAGGTGACAACCACAGATTTTGTGCAAAAATTGCTCACCAAGTAGGTGAATTGAATTTACATAGTTTTGACACGAGAATCGCTGCATTTTGACATGTCAGTTAGAGCGCATAATTTTGCATAGAATAACTAAAAATTTGGTGGAGGTTACAGGTAAATGTGACTCATGAATAACTGATTGCCTGGAAAATATATGCGCATGTACGAACTTAAGCACGCCTAGATCATTTGCATAAAATTTTAAAATATTTGGTCACAAAATTTAGTTGCGCCTACTAAAATATCTAATAAAATACAAAATTTCAACACTGTTTTAAATGAGAGAAAAGCTAATTTTATTGTTATTAGAATATTATATTCAATAAGTTTCTTTTAAATTTATTTGAAATATGGACTTTGTACCTAAGATTTTTACATCTTGCATTAGTAAAAAATTTTAGAAATTAATTTAATAAATTTTGATTAAAATAAAAAAAAATTAATTTAATTTAAATTAAACTAATTATTTTTAAATTAATTGAAATTAAACATAATGATTAAATCATTTAATTAAATTAATGAAATTTAAAATGAAAGTTAAAATTCCTTAAAATTAATTAATTAAACTTACTAAATTAATTAATTAATTTTAAAGAATTAAACTTACTAAATTAATTAATTTTAAAGAATTTTAATTAATTTAAATTTATTTAATTAAATTAAATGTCGTTAAACTAAATTAAATTGTTTTTTTAATTAAATTAATTATTAAATTTAAATTAATTAAAATTCTTTAAAATTAATTAATTTAATTAATATGAATGTAAATTTAAATGTAACTAAATTTATTAAATTAAATTAAATTTATTATTTTAATTTTTTTGTTCTTAATTTTAATTAATTTTAAATTTAATTCATTTTAATTAAATTTTTTATTTATTTTAATCAAAGTAAAAAAGCCCTTTACTACTAAAACTGAAACGGTTTATCTCATTCAAATTATACAATATTTTTAATAACCGTTTTGATTTCAAAATGCCATTTTTTTGGTCCTAAAAAAATATAATGCCAGTTCTCTCGCTTAAAAAAAATTTATATATTTATTAATATCTTTTTATTACGAAAAACTAACCATTTCTTAACCCATATCTCTTTATACCAGATTTCAAAATTCAAAACTTCGAAATTTCAAAGGAATCTTAAGTTTTCTCTTATAACAATTATAAATATGTAAATATTTTTATTTTACTTTAACTCTTTATCAAACAACTCTTAGCTCGCTCCCTACTCACATTAAATCCTAAAAAGAAAAAAAAGTACTTTAATTTTTTCCTTAATCCAAAATGAATGTGTTCGCTTTTAATTGAATGCACGTCATCAATCTTAATTTTGACACGTGAGTCCATAAAAATGGAGACTCGCAGCAAAAAAACCGAACTACTCATAGCATATTAAAAACAATTTAAAGTTTATTTATTTTTTTGTTTAATATTTTTGGCTCTGCGGACACACTTCAGCAACATTGCCAACTCTGCAAACACTTGACTCAAAATTAAAATCGAATTTATATTTACGCAAACATTAGCAAAGGAGGAAGACATGAAGTAAGCGTGCAATTGAAGATTTCGATATCTATTTTTAAATATTATGCGGCAGGTGTGTATCTATGTATATATATGTATGTTGGTTGTACACCACATTAAACATTTGTGTTTCACATGTGCTTGTTCAAATGATTGTTGAACGCAAACTTGTAAACACCTGCTGAGCTTCAGTGCAACTCATGCTACCATAATCGCTCGAAAAATAATTCAATCGAATTTTTGACAAGATTTTTTTGAAGAAGGAAACATAATAATTAATTAGCACATGAAAATAATAGTAGACATTTTTTCAATCTTCAAGTTAGAACTTTTGAAATAAAATTAATCGCTTTTTCACCCACTTCGTTTCATATTTCTTTAGTATGAGAGTTTTTTAATTATTTAATTTCTTACGGATAATCAAAGTAGAGAAAAATTATTTCAGGTTATTATTATTTCAAGTTATTTTGATGCTACGTCTACTAATGTTTCTACATGAAACTAAAATTCAATTTTGTATAATTAGTATTATTGAATTTTGATGCTAAGTTTGCCAAGTAGTTTGTAACACCCAGAAGAATGTTGGAGCCCCCAAAAAATATATATAAATAAATGATCAGCAAAACGAACTCATCCATTTTTTTTAAATGAAGCATCAAAAAGCCGGTGTGCGGACCTTAAATCCGCTAAACCTAATCTACTCCCAACTCCAGACCCTCCCACGGAACCACCTGAACCAACTTATTATTATGATTACTTCGTGGGAGGGATAAAACAGCTTCTGTTCTCAGCAGTTCTCAGTGTAATGAGCCATGAGTGTCGTCAAATTTTCCACCGTAAAACTACCTGGATCCATATTGGAGCCGCATATAACACAATCAATCTCATTACCTTTGCGAGTAATGCACGCAGCCTTAATTTCCCATCATTCTTGATAAGGCGTGCAGGATTTTATTTGCCTTACCTGCAGTGTATTCTTGGTGATCCTGAAATTTGAGCAGATATTTTAGTTGTGGCTGTGAATGAATCTCGCAATCCCTTATGGTGACAGATATAATTTCCTCCACTTTTCTGGTACTTATGCGCAAGACTTCTGTCTTTTGCTCAGCCAATTCAAAACTCATTGAGGAGAACCATTGGCGCATTCCGTTTGTGCACTCATTGCATTTACTCCGGAGGTCATCCGCTGTTTAGCAACCACAATAAGGTCGTCTGCGTACGCATTTAAGCTGGCGGCTTTCGGTTGGTGTCTGCTTAGCACCTCACCATATATTAGGTTCCATAGAAGGGGGCCTAAAACTAAGTCTTGCGGTACTCCACTCGAAATAAAGTAGCTCTTGGTGCCTTCATCAGTATCGAATAATAGTCGCCTGTTTTCAAAATAACTCATAATAATTCCCTAAAATATTGAGGAGCGCGTATGACATACAGTGCCGTTGAAGGCTTTCTTCACGTCTACGGTGATCAGCGCGCAATATTTTTTTGTCCGCCTTACCATCGCTTGCCACTTACGCGCATTTCGCAGAGTCAACGACATCGCTTAGAACGTCAATGGTGGACCTCTTTTTCATAAAGCCGTATTGTCTTTCTCATAATGACAGCTTTCTGGATTGCTAACTCCAAGCGATTTCTTACTATGCTTTCGTACACTTTGCCAATTGTGTCAAGCATGCACAGAGGTCGATATGATGTAGGTTCCTCCGGAGGCCTTTTTGGCTTAGGAAGTAGAACCAATTGCTGGACTTTACATGGGTCGGGAAATAACCTCTTTTAAGCACGCATTGTACATTTTTGCAAATAAATTTGGTTTCAAAGTCATGGCTTTCTTTAAGGCTCTGTTTGGTAGGCCATTTTATCTAGGCGCTTTTCATTTTTCTGGCTATGACCAATATTTCTCCTTCACTAACTAGCAGTGGTGGCTTTACGACTTCGCTTCGAAGCTTGGCATAAGCAATTTGGTGTTGTTTTGGTAAAAAAAATGTCGATGGTACTCCTCGGATCGGATTACTGCATGATATAGCTGCCATACAAATTGAACGTTCAATATTAAGTTCTTTTATGGAAACTTCTTTATTTGTGTAGGGTATTATAGATTCGTTGCAACTGAAATAAACATATTTTCTTATTTATTCTTAATCATTCTACTGCAATTTGTTTCGGCAAATTTGCTATTTCTATTTCTTAGCAATTAATCAAAAATATCTGTGTATTTCTAAAAAAAAAATCTATATCTCATATACTTCAAAACTAAAATGAGTGATTACTTTCAACGGAGTTAATTGAATTGTAGATGTGTCTTATCATTAATTACATTAAACATTTTTTTAAACTAATTTGATATGTGTGTTTATAATTGTAACTCAGCGTGTAATTTTTTTCAATTCTTCATGGTGTCGACTTTAAGCGAATTCGCACGTTTCTTGTAGATCGTAGTGTTATTTACATATTATATTATATTCATATATATGAGTATACATACATACATACATACATATGAGTATATAAGTACTATATACTCATATGTATGTAAGGTAAGCTGACTAATGCTTCACTGATTGAAAATGGTAATAATGAGTTACTCAATGCAGTTCAGTGGGTTAAGAGGTGGTGGTCAGCTTTGCAACAGCAGAGTGGCACTTAATTGAAATTGTTATGATTTAATGAAATTTTTTATGCTTCATGCATTTGTTGTTTTCTGTTATGCGATTTCAATATTTCAAGGTGAGTGAAAGGATGGTCTGCATTTGTATGGATGAGCAGTGTCTGTTGAGCAGTTAATAAGGTTTCATTGTAATAAAAAATAATAGAAATAATATAAATAAAAAGTGGCAGAAATTACTTATAAAGAGTTTAAATTATTACAATTAAATCGTGAAATATAAAAAAACATTTAAGGTCAATTTATTTAGAAGCTTTGAAAATTACTTAAAGAAAATATCGTTAGCTAAAACAAATAATTTTAGCTCAACGTTCTACAATCAAATTAATCAAAAAAACTTATATACAAAAAATGTATAATATAAATGCAGTTGAGCTTCTATAACTCGAACTTCCATAACTTGAACTCTTTAATTGGCAATCGAAGTCAAATTTCTTACAAATTTTTATGGATTGAAATTTTTATGGATTGAAATTTGTAAGAAATTTGACTTCGATTGCCAATTCAAGAGTTCAAGTTATGGAAGTTCGAGTTATAGAAGCTCAAGCTCGAAGTCTCGCTAACTCGTAGTTTTTTTGTGGTTTATGGTGAGAACTCAAAGTTCAATTGTTTATACATATGTATATACAAATCAACTCAATAAATGTATGCAACAGTCACTAAGCAATTTGCTAAAAAATAAAAATTATATCACCGGCTAGACTTGTGATGCGCTCAGTGTTCATTTAAGCGCTCAGCAGCTCATAGCTCACATGATTTTACACGTGAGTGGCCCATAATTCGACTGTGCCACAATTTCATGGCAATTACAGTTAATCTTTAAGTAAATATACGACATTAAACGGCATTAGCATAAACTTTCAAAATGCTAATACAACAAGTGGTTCGCCATAGACTTCCCTTTAGCGCTTCAATGAGACCGTTAAACGCGAAACTCAATATGGTTATGTATGTATAAATGTTTTTATGTACGTATGCATGTATGAGACAGGGTTCAGCCGAAGTTACTGTAGGATATTAGATGCGAAATCATATCGGGTGATTTTTTAAGAGCTTGATAACTTTTTTTTCAAAAAAAACGCATAAAATTTGCAAAATCTCATCGGTTCATTATTTGAAACGTTAGATTGGTTCATGACATTTACTTTTTGAAGATAATTTCATTTAAATGTTGACCGCGGCTGCGTCACCATTCGAAAGTCCAATTTTGTGCAACATTTTTCGTAAGCATTTCGGTCCAAATGCGTCTATCTGAATTAATACCTTCAGACCAAATTAAGTTTGAAATGTTCACTTCCAGTGGAATAGTTGCTGGCTTATTTGTTCTTCGCTGAGACGGTTTTTAATCATTGGTCTTGCACGTAGCCCCACAAAAAATAGTGCCTAAAGGCGTTAAATCGCACTGCGTTTTTAGCTGATTCAACTTACGGGTCCATTTCTTGAGATGAATTGTTCTCCGAAGTTTTCCCTGGTGTGTTGATATGGCCATATGAATCGCGAAATTGTGTGGCATGTTTAGCGCCATCTCTCTTGAAACCACATGTCAACCAAGTTCAGTTCTTCCATTTTTGGCAACAAAAACTTTGTTAGCATCGAACGATAGCGATTGCCATTCACCGTAATTGTCAACAGCATCTTGTGAAATACTTACGGTCCAATTATTCCAAAGTGCTACAAATTTTGTAACAACGAAACAGTTACATTTTTCGGGATGTTCATGGGCAGCTTCTTTGAACTGCTATTTATTCAAATGCTCTTCACCCCAAATGCGGCAATTTTGCTTAATATACGTATGCCATTAACAGCAAAATGTTTCTCATCGCATATTTGGAAAATTCAATGATCGATAAATTATTTAACTCACTGTATGTAAGCGCTCAGTAATGCTCAAAAGTTGCCCAAATTCGCCTGTGCCACAATTTCTGAATGGACCACTTTAAGACGCAGCCGCGGTCAAAATGAAATTATCTTTCAAAATGCTAAATGTCATCGCCATAGACTCCCTTTAGCGCTTCAAATTAAATGAACTCGATGCTTTGTATGTATAAATGTTTTTATGAACGTATGCATGTATGAAACAGGGTTCAGCCGAAGTTACTGTAGGATATTAGATGCGAAATCATATAACTGCACATTTACTGTTACCTCTAAAATAAACAATTTTAGTTACCTCTATATGTTATATGTCTGCACTTATATTTGCACATGAGCATATGCTTACAAATATATACATATACATGCATACAAATTGAATTAATCATATGTCGTGTTTGTACTGCAGGTTAATAGCAAATTAATTTGGTACAAATTACCCACTCACTGCCTGAATCATAAGTAGTTTTTTGGCAATTTTTTACAATGGTGCAGTGTGGCATGCAAAAGGAAAAATAAATGGAAGAAGTGGCTAAAAATTAGTGGAGAGAGCAAATTCAAGGCTTAAAAATCTAATTCAACAATAATGTGTGACTTTTGGAAAAATTTAAAAAATAATAAAATGATGAAAAAATCAAAAAAAAAAAAATTTAATTTTTTCAATTTTTTTAAGATACCATTTGCGTGAAATAAATATATTAAAAATTGTAAACCTTTATTTTTTTATAAAAAAAAAACAAAATATTGCCTTGCACCCGATTAAGAACTTTCTATTAGCCGCTGGTTGAGTCAAGTTAAGTTCGTTGTCTGTCTTTCCTCGTCAGCTGGTCAGTCTTACAGTTACCTGCGATTCTGCTGTGGTCTGGTACCCACACTAGACTTTTCACAAAGTGACTCGAAGCCATTGATAACGATGTTAGACTTTCCTTAACTAGGTTTAAACGCAAACTTAGTAGACTGAAGGCTGTTATCGACATCCTGCTTTCAGAGTGCATAGTAACTACTCTGAAGGAGGCTGCATTCTAGATCACCAAATATAGCACTATCTTAATGGCAAGAACCATGGCTTAAAACACGATACAGAAATAAGAAAGTCTGAAAATGAAGTTGATAGAGAGTTGCTGATGATTACTCCTCCACCCAACCTTCCGCCAAGCTTTGACCCATCCGTAACTTCCACGCATGATAACCTAAAAGATCTGATATAAACTCAAACTGTGCGATGTTTTCGGAATGTTCAGACACATATTCACTTAGAAACGTAAATTCTCTGAGTCTGAATATGAAAGTAACTTCCGTTGCCATACATCTTCCGGAGATATCTATGGCATTATATGAAGAATTGAACATATTGGGCTTGACTGTGATGTCGTAGAGTTTGTCGCTGAGGTGTTAACTCCTACACGTACATTGTTTGCATAGACCACCATATTTCAGTCGTTGACATTCATGACCAACTTCGATGAAAGAGGAGAAAAAACTCCACCTAGTAGAAAAAGTGCTTCTAGTACTTTATTAAAAAAAACGGTATAATTATTTGAAATTTTAAAAAATTTTACATTTTTCTAAAAATTTAATATTTTTCTAAAAATTTTAAGTTTTTTCGAATACTCCTTTGCATTTCAATGACTTAAAAGGCCGCGTCTCTAATTATTTTTTTTAGTGAACACTCAACTGTCTACTCTTCCTTCTCTTCAGTTATCTCCCTACACACAGAAACTTTGGTTTCTTGTTCCTTTAAGCACTTAACAAATATTTCTTTTGTACAAATCAATTCATTTCAAAGACAAAGCCAAAGATCACCTCAAAAGTGGGACTTATGTGAAATCTCGAAAGCTTGAGTTACTGCTAGCCATTACCGTTAAACGGCAGAGCTTGGTGACTTGCAACATGACGGCGCCATAATAGTAAAAAAACAATTTCTTTGATTTGCTAAAACATACATACAGGCATTCACAACCCAAGTACTCCCTGGCAGATAAAAGTGTTTATTTAATTTGTTTGTTCATCAATTTCTTGCTTTTCTTATTGTTATTTCTTTCATTAGTTTATACTTTTCTTTTTCGATGTACATAATTTGTAAGTCAATTTACCGCTTAAGGTTCGACTAAGGCACTGTTGCGATGAAAAGCAGCTCGTGTAGACAATTAGAAAATCAGACAGCGTGCGAGGGTTGAAAGGCTGCCTTAGCAGAAACTTTTAGTATCCAAGAGCGATTGCTGGACAACTTTCCAGGCAGCGGCTAAGCAAATAAGACTTCGAATTTTTTGAAGAAGAAGAAAAATCAGGAAGAGAAGAAGGAATTGCTTTAAGTAATTGTTCGGTATTTCTTTTTTTTTTTTTATACTCTGAGCGGGGTATATTAAGTTCGCCACGAAAGTAACATGCAGAAGGAAACGTCGGATACCCTACGAATTATATACATATATGTACATATATAAATTATCGGGATGAGGAGCTGAACAATTTTAGTCAAGTGCGTTTGTCTGTGTATACACGAAATAGTCGCTCAATTTTCGAGCTTTCGATGAAATTTTGCACACGTACTCTTCTCCCCAAGCAGTTTATCATTTTTCGTAATCGCTGATATCGAACTATAGTAGTTCACATCCCTATGATCCACCTTGGAACTACGGGAAAATATATATATGTATATATAGGAAATTGCTGCCATGCAAACTGATCGATCAAAATCAAGTTCTTGTATGAAAAATTTATTTATTTGCCGAGCTATCTTCACGAAATTCGACAAGGATCACTTTGTAAAGTATGAGTATAATCTCCAGAAATATTGTTCAGATCGGACAACTATAGCATATAGTTGCCTGTTATATAAACTGAACGATTGGAATAAAGTTCTTGAGCACATGTGAACGGTCTTAAAGCTTCAGTGCAACCGAAGTTAAATTTTTTCTTCAAATTTTAGTGAAAACAGTTAAATATTTTTTTCTAATTTTTTTTTCAACTTAATTTTCCATTTTATTTATTTATTTATTTTTATTTTTGTTTACAAAATACTAGTATAACCAATACTTGCATTATTGTTTTCCACTATTTTCCCCGGAGAGCCGCTCCGTTTACTTATTTCGTGTTCTTTTTTAGTTTTAACTAATTGCACATTGTTGTGCGATTGATTTGTGTTAAATTGATAAAGTATCGATTTGCTGTTGAGATTTGCTAACAAGCTTGCTGATAGCCATTAACCATTTTGTGTGTTTTTCCAGCCAAAGTGGTTGGAATTATTTCTTTTTCTTCTTTAGTTTTTTACCACTCACAAAACGAAGTGCACGATTTGAAAGAGTTGACTGAATTTTAGTTAACAAAAAAAAAACATAAAATTAGAAAAATACAAAAAACGGTAGAAAAAAATAAAAATGCGATTTTTTTGAATTTTTTTTTTTCAAAATGCTTAGTACTAAAATATAAAAAAAATTAAATGCATTGATGGGATTGCATATTAAGCCTGAGAATTTTCACTTAATGAGTGGATAAAAAATACTAGATTTTTAGCAGATAATTTAATAACATTTAACAATAACTCAAATTTACCCCAATTTCATGTCTATTAGCAACACTTCCCTTTTCCAGTTTCCTAAATTTTCAATTAACCAAAAATTAAAGTTCAATAAGTCGTTTAATTTCCACCTATAATTGTTTTCCGCACAACAATATTCGTATGGTTGTCTGCAAATGCCAAACACGCCACGCAAAACGCCAACGTTTTCAAGTGCGCATGCGCACAAACACACTCATGCCGGGAGACATGCGCGCCAGAGCGCACTTAAGTGCCATGCCACAGACTGCGCGCTACCGCACAGTCAACACAAATGGTTAAGCCAAATCGACTGAGCAAAGACAGCTAAACGCGCCCACTTGAGCCGGCGCAACAACAACGAGGCGGCATTTCGCGGAGTTAGCACTAAGCCAACACTTAGCAAGCAGAAGACACGCTAAGCGCATGTGAGCGCCCAAACAAAGCCATGTTTAGTGGCAATAAAGTAATAGCATTTGCTGCTTTTGTTGTTGTTATTATTGGAGTGTATTGATTTTACCGCTGTTGTTGTTGTTTCATGCTGAAATGTTAATTATTGTGGCTTTTTATGGTTACCAGCGGCAGGTAATAGCAAGCGTTGTTTGTTGTATGTAAGTTTTGTTGTTGGTTTTGCGTTTACTTTTTCTTCTGCTGGCTGTGCATGTGTTGTTCTATTAGAATTTGTGGAATTTTATGTAGCCACACACAGTTGTTGTACTACAAATTGGCTATGTTGCGTACCGGACATGGCTACTCAAGTTGCCGCAAGTGTTGTAAACAATGTGGTGATGGTGTTGTAGTGCTGTGTAGTGTAATATGCTGCTCGCTTACATGTTTTACACATGGCAAAATAATAATTTTTTGAATTTTTTTTGTGCTTTTTAGAAGTGTTTCTGTTAAAAATGTACTTTGAACCCCATTTTTTGCTTTATTACCGTTTTTGTTGTTTATGTTGCTTATTGCGTCGTGTAGGCACACATTCCTCACTTTGCCTCACTTGCCAGTAATTGAGTGGCATGTTTCCGCTGCGTTAAGTGCCTGTCATATTACCAACCAAATTTCGGCGCAAAAGTGGAGCAAGTTCGTTGCTTAAGTCTTTCGTTTTGTCTTGCGGGCCGCTTGAACTGGTTGCCTTTAAAGGCCGCTAGCCCTGCAATTAAGCGTGCGTTGCGCATAAAAAATACATTTTTGCACTAACAGTACATGTAGCTAGTTGTGTAGCATGAAAATATCAAAAATTTATGTTTTTCTTATTTTCCACATTTTTTTTATATTTTTTTTTTTTTTTTTGTGCGCATTTTAACATTCATTAGCAACTGTGGAGCATTTTTCGTCTTTAACACCGCATATCGTTGCAAATATTTCACACTCTAACCACTAAAATTTGCAGCATGCTGCCACTGCAACGCCCACTCACTTCTGCTGCCACGACGTCCGCGCATACAAATAATAACAAATGGGCAGGAAGAGGGCGGCCAAAAATTTTGATGGCCACTCTTGGCCAGACAAAGCCCGCTTTGTTGCTGAAGAATTACCACTAAAACAATAATAATAAATATGAAATAGGCGCTCATAAAGTCATATAAAAGACTCGCTGCGGCCGGCTACCTGTGTGCGGGTAATAATTTTCGCAAAATTGCCTCTTGACTGCACATCAGCATACAAAGGAGAAAAAGATGCAAGCAGCAGCGATAAAAAAGTTATGTAGCTAAATTATTGTGGGCTGGCACTAAACGCGCACTACCGTTGCGAACGAGACGCACACCCGTGCGCAGAAGCGCATACACCAACATACAAGCGTACAAGCATAAGCTTGCAAACGAGCATATATTGGCTGGCTGGCAGCTTTTATGCGTTGCTTTTGTGCTGTTTGTTGTTGTTGCAAATGCTTTCAAATGGCCATGCGCTCAACACATCAATCATTTATGCAATTATTCATTGATGAAAACAAAAGATCGCTTTGTATAGATTCGCCGTTCGGTTAGCAAAGCAACGGTAGCTGCTTTATGGCATAAAGGTGGAGATTTGCGCACTGAAATATTGGCGGCTTTGTGAGTTGTTGTGCTAATTAAAACTTCAAAAAGCTATTGTATGCGAAATGGAGAGGTTATCATTTTAGATTTAAATATTATTTAGTAAAATATGCGCTAAAGCAGTGTATTTTAAATTGTAAGTAAGAAAAAGGGGTGTATAAAGAAAGCAATGGAAACGAAAATACATTTAACGGTTTGATATAGTCTCATAAAGTGATCTATTATAACAAACCGAAATCATAGGGTTGAGAATTGTAAGAACTAAATTTAGTGGGTGATTTTTTTATCTTGTTTTGCTTGATAATGTTTTGGAATAAAAGCTAAATAAATAAAAAAAAATTATCAAATTAATTATTAAAGAATTTACATATATACAGCTTATGCAGGATAACAGATAATAGATAATAGATAATAGATAATAGATAATAGATAATAGATAATAGATAATAGATAATAATAGATAATAGATAATAGATAATAGATAATAGATAATAGATAATAGATAATAGATAATAGATAATAGATAATAGATAATAGATAATAGATAATAGATAATAGATAATAGACAAAAAATAGTTTTCTACACTATAATTTTTCAATAAAACTTTATTAGTAATTATACATTTCGGCATATCTGGCTTGATTATTTTTTTATTAAATACATTTTCTGTTTCAAAATTAAAATAACTAAATTTTTTTAATTACTACTATTTCTGCTTAATATATTTTTGTATAATTTTATGTTTTTTTATAAAATTGGTTCACAATGTAAAATATTTCATAAATTTTGATCCAATAGCTGATTTTTTATTTTGATGTAGACATGTAATTTGCCTCTACTTTCGGCTTTATAAACAAAATTATTAGAAAAGATAGTGACAAATATTTTTGATTCCAATTTTTTAATAAAAAAATATTTTTGTAAAAACTTTTTTTTACTTTTTTTAGGAATAAGTTAAAATTGCTTTTGATTCGAATTTTTTAATAAAAAATTATTTTTATAATAACTTTTTTAAATTTTCCTTGGTTGAAAATATTTTTAATTCCAATTTTTAACTCTAAAAATATATATGTTAAAGTTATTTAAAAATTTTTTTAGTTGAAAATATTTTTGATTCGAAGTTTTCACAAAAAAAAAAAAAAAATATTTTTGTTATAACTATTTTAAAATTTTTTAAGAGTTAGCTGAAAATGTTTTTGATTCGAATTTTTTATTAAATAAATATTTTTATAATAAATTTTTAAAATTTTTTAACCAATTTTTGTAATAACTTTTCAAAAATTTTGTTTTGACTGAAAATATATTTAATTCCAATTTTTAAATAAAAAAATATTTATGTTAAAGTTATTTAAACATTTTTTTATTTGAAAATATTTTTGATTCCAAATTTTCACAAAACAAAAAAATGTTTAATAACTTTTTTAAACTTTTTTTAAGAGATAGTTGAAAATATTTTTGAATCCAACTTTTTAATAAAAAAATATTTTTGTAATAATCTTATTAAAATTTTTTTGAGAAGTAATTGAAAATATTTTAATTCTAATTTATAATCATAAATAATTTTTTTTTTAAACTTTGTTTTTTTTTTATTGTATTATATTTAAGATATATTTGAAAATGTTTTTAATTGTCATTTCTAATAACACTTTTTAGTTTTTAGTTATTTAAAGAGATAATGGAAATATTTGCATAACCAATTTTTAATTAAAAATTATATATGTTTAATAAATTAATCTAACTCATAAATTCTTTCATTAAATTGAAAAATTTGTTTTTATTAATGTAAATGTTTTCTTCAGAAATTCGAATTCTTAAGTTTTGTACTTTAATCATACACATACATATATTATAATATGGAAATGTAGTTGGGTGGAGCGTATACGTAACCAAATGGTGTGCAATGTGCAAGTACCAAATATTATATAAAATTTACATATTTAATATACCGTTAATGTAATATATAAAGCTGATGGGTCATTTTTAACTTACATTTGTGTTTTAAACAAATAAGCAAAAAAAATATTTATATTTCAATGTTTGTTTGGTAGAGTTCATTTTGACTATAAATTGTTCTATAGCGCTTGAATCACTTTTGGAGACAACTTGAAGCGCCACCATTTCTCGAGATAATGTCTTTTCATAAAATTAAATAAGAGCTTTCCACCTATGTAGGTATTCTTCATTTTTCAAAACTTTATTTTCACTCTTTCACTACTCTTCAACGCATCTATCAGCGAAAATATTAAAAAAAAAACTACCAACTTGGCAATCCACACTATTTTGCGGCGATATATGCCGCTAAAATGCAGTTCTACACGCTAAAGCTTTTACTAACGTCTTCATTTTGACAACGCAAAGGTCAAATCGAACCACTCAAACACAGAAAAATAAATTAAGTCATTAACATAGGCTACCAAATTCACATAAACGTGCTTGTAGCGAAAAATAAATCATCCCAAATAATCAAAATGTCAATTAAATTATAATGTCGCACTCAACAAGCACACCAATCAACGAAAACGAAACTAAAACTGACATTTACCGCCTGCTTTTCACACACGCGAGCCAACAATTTGATCGGTATTTGTAGATCGACATAGCGGCAAGCACTTTTTATTGTTGTAGCGGCAAGCCAGCTTTTGGCCACTCATTGATTTGTGCTTAATTGAAATCAAAGCACTAGAATTGTTCAACACACATCTATGCATACAAACACATGTGTTCTCGTAAGAAATCTAAGAGTTGACCCGCGAAGCTGGGTGAACCACATGTGGCAGCAACAAGCTGTGCATGCTGTGATCGCCAGCACCGCAAACGCACCTAAAAATCTGCTAAACAGCAGACAAAGTGCACAACAACAACAGAATTAAGTGCTGGAGTGGTTGAGATGTGCAAAGCTCTGCATGTACTTACTTACTATATATGGGCAGCAAGTAAAATCTTGTGTTGCAACAATAACAACACATGTTGCCACTCCACGCTCTCAACTCTCTAGCGTTGCGATTGCCGATGTGTGGCTAAAACAATTTATTTGACATTTTTGTAAGATTTATGAGATGCAGATTTTCGCATAGAAAATAAGTATATTAAATATGCAAAGCCTTGCAGCGTGCGATTATTTATATTAGACAGTTAATGAAGCAGTTAAATGGCAACAACATATGTTGTATGTCTTTATATGCATATATCTGTATATATATATATATATTTGTATGTGTCTGCATTCTTATAAGTTAGTCACTTTAATTAAGTTAATTGCTTCATCTGCGACACAACAACAATCAGCTGTTGCGTTCACATTAAACAGCACTTTAGCAGCTGCCAGACAGCCTGCGTTGTTGACTACTCCGCATTTCGCTGCTTGTTGTTCTTTTTCTTCTTCTTTTCTTCATCTTGGCAACTTGTCAACCGTTTCGTGGCTAGGTGAGTAGCTGAAGACCGCCTGCTGCGATTGTGAACTGCTCCGCTGCGAAGTTATCGCGCTTTTAAAATTGCTGGCAAACATAGAATTTAGAAAAAAAAAACTTAATTTATTGCTCTTTAACCTAAGGCAAAATTCATAGTCGATAAAAATAATAATTCTAATAATAATAATAATAATAGTGCAACTGGTGAGCGATGTGGCAATACATATTTAAAGTTTTTTAGTTTTCTTTTGAAATGTTTGAAAAAGTAAAAATAAATGAAGCTAATTTGCCGTTGTTAGCGATAATTGTAGTCTTATTAAATTCTATACTTATAAGAACCAATAAAAAGATATCTAGAAATGTGGCTTTATATAAAAATATCCAAATGAAGTTTTATAATGCAATTGTGAAGACCAAAAAATAAGAAGCTGTTCAAGAAAAATTTAAATATTAAAAATAAATCTAAACAAAATTCAGTGCTTTACAACCCATGTCTTACTAAAATTTTGCAGCTTTTAAAGTGGGTGTTTGAGTTATTGGCTTCCACTACAAAATTAGCCAATTGGATACGTCGAGTCAATAAAAATATAACTTTAAAATTTATAAGCATTTCTTCAAACTTTATATGTGTAGTTGAATGGTGTGAAGACTGCAAATTTTTATAGGCCCATTAATCTTTATTAGGCAATGTACAAGCAGTTAAAACTATAAAGTTTTAAAATTATCACTCATTACCACCATATTTGGAAATTATACTTTAAATAAGTCACAGTTCGAAACAGTTACGAATCGATTTTAAATATATTGCATAATGAAGGCAAAGAGTGTGACGAACATTGCTAGTTAGAGAGAAAATTCCTCTTGAAGTTCTATTTTACTAGCGTCCATCAGGTAATCTCAAACATTATTTCTTCCAAAAATTGTTTAAGAGAAGAGCAATTCAGATATTAGCATAAAGTATCTTTAAAGTGATTACTTTGTTTACTAATTTTTTTACTATAAGGCACGTATTAGAAAATTACTTAAATGTTTCAATTACTCTTTTGATTATCAAACCTATAATGAAAGGTATTAAAACAGCCTATTTATTAGACTATTATTTTAATTATTATTAATCATCTTATAAATACTATTAGACTTGCGAGATTTAGATTACAATAACATCATTACAGTAATGAAAATAATTCATTCTAATAGTTGCTTTTCATTATAACTAAAAGTAGTCAAAAAACATTTGTTATGAAAAATAATTACTTAATGAATATTCAATTACTTTTTGATTACCAAGTCTGTAGTAAATGGAAATAAGTCAGTCTATAAATACTAACGACAGCTATTAAAATTGTATTATGATTTGTGATCCAAATGATTACTTGATTACTAATTACTTTTAGATTACCATGGCAATAATGAATGGAAATAAGTCAGGCTACAAATACTATTTACAGTTATTAAATTTATAATCGGATTTGTAATCCAAGCGTTTATTTAATTACCAATTACTTTTTGATTACCATGGCTATAATGAATGGAAATAAGTCAGACTACAAATACTAATGATAGCTATTTAATTTATATTATGATTTTTAATCAAAGCGATTATTTGATTACTTTTTGATTACCTTGTTACCACGGCTATGAAGAATGAAAATAAGCCAGTATACAAATACTAACGAGAGCTGTTAAATTTAAATTATGAATTGTAATGCAAACGGTTTCTTGATTACCAATTACTTTTTGATTACCATGGCTATAATGAATGAAAATAAATCAATCTACAAATGCTAACGAAAGCTAGGAAATTTAAAATTTTGTTTTTTTTAATCCAAACGATTATTTGATTACCAATTACTTTTTGAGTAATGTGTAATGTAATGTAAATAACTACTACAATTTAAATAACTGTTAAATTTAAATTATGAAATGTAGTCCGAACGATTATTTGATTACCAATAATCATAAATTATTAGTAATCAATACAATTAAAGCAACTGAAGAAAGATTTAGCTATTGTCTTATTAGCAAAAACGAAAATTAGTAGTATTTATTTAATTACTTTTTCGATTACTAAAACAAGGTATATTAAATGAATGATTCAACTTAAATGTGTTAATCAGTACTGGTATGTTTATATTGATATTTGCAACCCAAACGATTGCGTGGTTGCAAAAGAAATTAATTTATATAACTATTAGTTAGTACTTTCCATTAGCAAAAGTAAAAAATGTATTTAATAAATATTCGATTACTTTTTTGTTTACTTAGCGTTCACTAAATGAGTATGAGTTAGTCTACAGATATGAATTAGAGCATTTATATTTAGATTACGATTACCAATTCAAGCAAATAATTTATTACAGTAATTAAAATAATTAATTCAAGTAGTTATTAGACAGTTTACTTAAAAGTACATAGTCAAAAAACCTTCGTATTTTTTGCAGTAGCGAAAGTGTTAAGCAAAATTGATAATTTTTTAATTACTTTTTTAATTATGAAACTGATAAGTATTAATCAAAGCTTTTATATTTAGATCTTTAATTATTAGATTACTTTTTTAATTACTACGCCTAAATTGTATAAAAATAAATCAGCTGACAATCATAAATCTGAGCTTTTAATTTATGGTTATGATTAGAAATCTTAATGATTACTTGATTACAGTAATGTCCAATTTAACCTCAGAATCAAGTAATTAGTAATTAGTTTTAATAAATACTTAACACAAAATATTTAATATTATTTTTCCATTAATGAAATTAATAAAAAATAATTATGTAATCATTACTTGATTACAGTAATGTTAACGATGATTACTAATAAATTTTAATAAATAGTAAACTTAAAATATTTAATAATCTTACCATTAATAAAAAAAAACTGTGTAATTATACTTCAATTACCTTTTCCATTACTTTATTGCCTTCGAAGGCGGATTTCTTCATGTATTTCGAAGAAACCGAGACCCATATAACTACTATGCAACAATTATTTACTGTTAATACAAATAACGGTTAAGTGGATAACAATATTATGTACATATATAATATACTGTAACCGTTATGTGCTCAACAATATTTTTCTTTACAATATACTTGCATTGTGAGATTATTTATGAGAAATGCATAAATAATCTAAATAGCTAAACAACGGCGTTTAATTCAATGTTAAGAGACAATTCCAACACTTACGTTGATTTGCAGCTGCGCCGGCTTTCATTTGCACAAGCCAAGCAATTGCGCTGCGCTGAAAGCAGTCACAGTTCGCACCGCTCAATGGCAAAGGTATGACGTTGCGTATGATGAACTTATCCACATGCGAGTAGCAGCAATTAGCATATCGCGATGCGACTACAACAACACTTTCCAAGCACCACACAAGTACTGTACGCGATAATTTGCATAATTAATATAAGCGGCAAAGAAATGCACACACATACACACACAGTTGTTGTTGTGTGCAGGCAAGCAAACTGCTGTTTAAAATAGAAATATGATCAGAACTATCACACAATCAAACGAGACATGCAAGAACATAACGAGTGCTAAGAAATAACGCTTATTTTAGCTTCAATGCGCTGATGTTGTTGCTTATATCATCTTTATGTGTGTTTGCAGTTATTTATTTATATGCATTTATGTAATAAAATGGTGATAATAGCAACAATGTATTGTTGGTGATTGCATTTTAATCGCAGCAAATCATGCGGCACGCTGACGAGCCGTTAATTGTACAATAAAACTCATTAAGCAAATAGTTGGAGAAAATTACGACTAACAATTAGTAATAATTATTAAATAATATAAGCATACAAACAGCTGAAAGTGGCATATGCGCGGTTAGTAGTGAGCTATTTGGGGAGGTTTTACATTTTTAATGTTGAGAAAATATGTTTGAATTGATTTGAGGATTTTTTAGTATTTGCACTCATAGAAGATATCAATCAAAACTAATGTTATATAATATAGACGTTTAAGCTCCGAGTAGGTCATATTAGTACTCAATATTTCACAAGTTACTCTTGAAAATCAAAAATCTTTAAATTCTTTTAAATCCCAAATTCGGGGGAAAAAAAACTTTCAAGTGCATGACAATCACAGATTTTCTCAATTTTAGTCGAACTCTGCCAAACTTCGCTCATTACTAAGCTTAAATTAATACATTTAAATATTAATAACCATGTTTAGGCGGATTTTTGCGAAAACACTGTTTTTCAATTAAATTCAATCAAAAAATTTGTTTAAAGAATTACGATTGTCCACAAAATTGTTTAATTATACAGTTTTCTTTCAATATTTTTACACATCAAAATAAAATATCCATATTTTATAAAGCGCCTACTAACTTACTATCAAGCAATCACCTCAAGCAACACATACAATCAATTTTTTTTTTCAAAACTCTTCTATTTTTTTCAAGTTGTTTCAATTTTTTTCCAAATTGTTTAAAAAAAATATAATGCCTGTCCACTTTAATCGCAAAACGCCGGAAAATCATTTTCTGTTGTGCTTCAATCATAAATCTTCCACCAAAAACAACATCAATCAAGCAATCAATCAAAACTTACTACAAAATATTAACTACCCAATGCTATTAGTCACCTATCAGCGCCTACACCACCACAAACAGCAGTCTAAAGTTAATGAACGGGCTTCCGTTACTTTATTGCAAGCTTTTTTGCACGCCTCATATCGTCAAGCATGCATCGCCAACACCTATAAATAAATAGCGTATTTATGTAAAAACGCGTGCGCGCTTGACTTTGACTTTGGCCCACGACTGGGCGACGATTTTATCACACACACGTACACAAGCAAATATTTATATTTATTTATGTGCTAGTAAGAACAATTAAGTATTTGCATTCAAGCATTCCTAGTTTTTGCGCGCCGTAAAAATTACGGGAAACATTTAAACGGTATTTGAAAAACAAGTAAAACAAAAAAATTATCTTTGCAAAAAAGTCACGTTTAATTAAATTGTTGCTGCGTTGAACGTCAGCGATCATTACGGTGCATTGCTTGCCGCTGGCCAGTAGCTGTCCTTCAATCGCAGATTTCCGTAATGGCTTAAAGAAAAAAGCCGCGCTGCTACTTTATTTTGCTCAAGCTAATGCATTTTGCTGTTTTCGAAAATATTTGTTTATGTTTATTTAACTTTTTATTGTTGTTGTTGTTGTACGCTTTGTGAAATTGAATAGCACTTTTTTTGCTACGTACTCGCAGCAGCAGTGACATGTTGCATGCATAAATCAAAAGCACAATCAGCCATTCAACGCGCAACAGGTTAAGCTGTCGGCCGATCTGTTGTGGCCGGCAAGTGGTAGCGATCGTTGCTAATCGCCTGCTGATTTTGTCGTACATTCCCGCTTGCCAATCACAATTGAAATGATGCGCAATGCTGATAGTCATAATGAATAATGCAATTACAGTTAATATATATGTATATGATGACTTTTAAGAGTGCTGAAGATCAGTAACGGGGTGATCGTGTAGATCATTATCGTGGTTGTTAGTATTGCTGGCATGTGGTTAACGCTGATTGATGAGTTGGACATTGTGTCAATTTCTGAAAAAGTGTTTTATTCAGAATCAATATCGATATTATGAAATAATGCTAATATAAATTTTAATAAAATTATTTTGAAATACTTCTGCAAGCGAACTAATAACCCTTATCGCCCCCGCCAATGGAACGTCCGCTCTATCGCCATCGTTTGTGTATCGGGTTCACCATCTCCAGATGTTATGCTTTCACTGCCATTCAGCAGACTGGAAAAGTGTTCCCTCCATAATTTTAGTATGCTCTGGGCTCTGGTTTCAAGATCACCTGTAGGGGTTCTGTAAGAGTATGCTCCGGTCTTGAAACCTTCTGTTAGTCGACGCATTTTTACGTAGATATTACCCCTGTCGGCCAGCTTGTCAAGCTCTTCGTACTCAAGCAGTTCGGCCTCTCTCCTTTTTTGTCTGCAAATGCATTTCTCTTTCCTTTTCAGCTCTCGGTATCCCGCTTGTTGTGGTCGATTGTAACGTTGGGAGGCAAGCAATCTGTTGTCTCTCCGCTGGCACTCGGCACTCCTTATCGCACCAGTTATTCTTTTGTCATTTCCGAAAACCAATGGTTTCGTTTGCAGCCAATGGTTAACGTAAGGAGCTTGAAATGCCGTCACACGGATCCCTTGTACCGAATTACGTATGAGTGCTCTCAGAGAGCAGAAGTGCAAGCTGTGTGTTGTGATTACAGCTTCTCGACATCGTACCTTGGTTATGTTTGTTAATGTGCGTTTATTGGCTAAAACAAGATAGAGGACCGAGTCAATGTTAGGATCTCGAAGCATACGCACGTCTAAAACACTGGAGACATGTCCGTGTATCATAACGTGATCGATCTGGTTGGTGACTTTTTGATCCAGAGACTGACAGGTAGCTTGATGAATTTCCCTATGCTTGAATCTAGTACTACAGATTACCTTATTTTGGGCTAGGACGAAGTCATAATAGTACTTCTTGGACGGCGGGGATGTCAGCTTTTACTCTTTCGCGGACGTCAACCAGCAGCGGCATCTTCGCAATTAAAATGCCGGACATTCCAGGTGCATGTCCATAAATCGGAGTCCTTAAGGATTCTCTCATCCGAGGCTGTTTTCTTCCTTTCATTGGGGTCTTTTTTACGTGGCGGGTCCCATACCCAGCACAGAGTTGATTTATCCATTCCCATTGGATACATTGTATTTACAAAGCAACGCTTGTAGTCTTATTTTTATTTGAAATTTATTTTTTTTTATATGAGGTGGCAACCTTAAAAATTTTATTTATTATGTTTTTTGTATTAAGTAAAATAATTAATGTATTAACAAGTACTCCTCCTAATTCAGTATTTATCACAATTTTTTATCATACGGCAACCCTAAAAGTTAAAATTCTTAATTATATTTTCTTATTATTAACTATGCGCAATTTATATATTTTTTAATTCACCCACACATTTTTTTGTTACATGGCAACCCTTAAAATAAATTTTTTTTTATTATATTTTTTTGTAAATTATGGTGAATATTTACTGAAAACATTTTTTTCACGCTGGTACCTTAATTAGCTTAAAACACGTGGCAACCTTATTATTTTAAAAATTGAACGGACTATTTTTGAAACCAATCTTTCTAACTTACGACCATCTAGCTACACACTATCATACTTACTTACATACATACATGTACATTAGGGTGATTCAAAAAAAAATTTTTTTTTTTTCAATTGGTACTCGCAAAAATAGGTTCCTAGACACCTCTAAGAAAGCCTCTCCAAACATGAGTTTTTAATTGTAACGGGAAGGTCCTCCGCCTAACGGTTTTCTATTTTTTCTTATTATCAGATAGAAAAATTTATATCTCGCTTCCAACTACTTGAAAAAATATCTTGTTAATTAGGTTTTGTAGGAAATTTAATGCTCTAAAATATGGTCTCTTATGATTTTTTCGTAAACCCAACCATTTAAAAGATATTAACGGTTGAAATTTGACTATTTTTGGAAAAATTCTTTATTTCTTATTAATTTTATAACTCAATGAAAAAAAATTATTATGAATGATGAAACTCATAATTTTATAGGAAATTTACTGCTCTATAAAAATGGTCTCCTATGATTTTTCGATTAAGTTAAGCGTTTACGAGATATTCATCGTCAAACATCAATGCATATTAAGGTGGATAAAAAAAAAAATTTTTTTTTTTCGTTTGATACTCTGAAAAATAGGTTCCTAGACACCTCTTAGAAAGCCCCTCCAAAAACCTTATTCATAATGATTTTTTTCATTGAGTTATAAAATTCATAAGAAATAAAAAAATTTTCCCAAAAACAATCAAACTTATTTATAGAACATTCAATTTCCTACAAAACCTAATTAACAAGATATTTTTTCAAGTAGTTGGAAGCGAGATATAAATTTTTCTATCTGATAATAAGAAAAAATAGAAAACCGTTAGGCGGAGGACCTTCCCGTTACAATTAAAAACTCATATTTGGAGAGGCTTTCTTAGAGGTGTCTAGGAACCTATTTTTGCGAGTACTAATTGAAAAAAAAAAAATAAATTTTTTTTGAATCACCCTAATGTACATACATAGGTAAATGTAATAATTTAAAATGCAACTGCATTCAGCATTTACCGTTATGTCAGTATCTTCCATTAGCAACTCACACACACGCTGCTCTACTTAAACATGTTGCCACATTGCTGCTTTTTAGTATTTATTGTTTTGGCGCGACCCGTTGTCTTTTGCTCTGCCATATATCAAGCTATTGGCTGCGCCCTTTTATGAGCACAACGCTCAGATTCTCAGGCACCACCACTCTGGCAGACATTCTAATTTTATTCCTCTTCAATTCCGATACCTTACTATTGCCACAAAAACAAAAAAAAAAAAACGAATCCCAATTTATGGCGCTGCACCTGCACATGAAGAGCATGGAAATTGTCATTGTTGTTACTGTTGTTTTTGTTACAAATAGTATTTGTAGTTCTTTGGCTCGTTCGTTCACAGGGAGGCGTTGAATGTCAAATGCGATGTTATCGCACACGTTTTGTTATTCTTTTTTTTTTTGATTTTCCAGCGCCTCTACGACTCAATACAATTTATTTCCAATAAAACTAAAAAATTAAAAAAAAAATATTTACGTGCATTTATCGTTTAGTTATTTGCCAAAATTAAAATTGATTGTAAAATTTTTTGATTTATTTAACCTTTATTGGTGTGGTGTGGCAGCGCAAAAAGCAATTGTGGCAAGGGAATTTGCATAATTTTTATATTTACATGATTTGCACATAATAAAATATTTATTTGTTAGTGAATTTATGTTTCTTTACAATATTTATTTTATTGTTGTTATGCTTATTAATTTGTATTAGTATTTTTCATTATTTTTAATTGCTAACTTTTTATTGCTATTTTTCCCAACATTTACATTTACTGCCCTCAGCAATCTTTGTTGCAACAATTTTTCATCGACAATTCTCTTTATCATTTTTGTTGTTTTGATTTTGTTTTTGCAGAGCTCTACAATCGCCGTGATCGCCTGTGTTTGCGCGCAACTCGCTCCCGGCTCAAACATGTACCTGCCACCCAAGCCAAATGGCTACAACTACCCAGAGCCCAAGAATCCACTGGTAAGTAGGCTAATATGAATGGGCTGTTCAATCACCAACACACACACACATATACAGCGGCAAATAAATGGATATGTTTGCATTTTGTTGTTGTTTTTTAGTGCTTTTTATGGCTGGTACTACAAACGAATTGAATTTTGCCCTTTCATTTGGTTTTTGAAATGACTTTATGATGCAATCGTCATGGGAAAATGAAAGGCATTTTGTGGATTTTTGCTAGAAATACCCTTACTCGTACAAAGAGTACTCACCGCAATGAATTAAACTGATAATTATTGACGCGGATAATTATGAAAGTATAAGCTTTAACAGACACAGGAATTTTGCTAGCTCAATTAGTGTATGGTAGACCTTAGCTTAAAAAAATTTAAACTAACTACACTTGTCGATGAAATGAGTAGCTTCATAGACTTCATGAACAACCCCAGACCTCCAGCTACAGATCTTCTAGGCTAATAAATGGAGATAAAGTTAATACAAATAGAAAGAGAGCGTAAAGAGTCTAAGACCGCTTGTTTATCTAAGGATCCATATTGCATATCGAATATCATTTATCACCGGTTATATAACTTCCACAGACCATCTGCCTAAGTAACTATCGCAAAGCCAAATAGCAACTCACAATTATACAGTCACGACTTACAAATTATATCTATCATTATCATCAGTGCTGTCGTCGCAGCAATGGTTTGTGCCACTTTCAGGTCACTAAAACCCCCGCCCCCACTCTAAGGAACCGTCGCCCACCCTGGAATCACATTTGCATTACGTCAAGGTGGCGTTCCATTTTTCTCATTGAGAGATTTACATTTGCTCACCTGCTTCCAGGTCTCTCTTTTACGCCGATTAAATTGCCCGCGTTTATTGGGCCAACCAGGTCTTCTACGGCGATGCGTTCTCGTTGTCATCGCGCAAATTCAAAGAATCTTGTATAGGCAGGAGGGCTCTTCGACTAATCCTATTCTGTGGAGGTACTTTTTAAAGTATCCGTGACCGGATAACAGCTGGGTTGTGTAAAAATCGACATCTCCAAATCTACGGCTTGTCCATAAGTTTGGATCTTTTATTAGTCTGGCTGTCCATCTGCAGCGACTCTCATTCTCCCATCTTCGTTGTCATGTTGTTATTGTATCTTTCTTTATGTGTTCTATTGCGCTCTTGTTATTTTCGGACTTTCACTTTAGCTCCCACAGCTTTTTCCTTTCTTTTGGTCAATTGGGGCATTACCGCTTATGACTAATATTGCATCGCCTAACACGGTTCGGTTAGCTGGTGGAACTCTGAGGGTTGCCTTACGCCGGTTTTCTTTTTAAGCACATCTCAGCATTTCTCAGCTCCGTATAAGACAACGCTGATTGTCATCGATATAAGGAGCTTTCTCTTTTCTTGGTGGGGGCTGCCTATGTTGGCCATTAGTCTGCTAAGTTGGGAGATGATTTTCACAGCCTTTCCTACGCGTGCTGTATTTGTACCCAGAAGGTTAGTCTGTGGTCCAGTGCCTAGGCAGTTCTTTGTTCTTTGTGTCCTAAGAATATCCGTAGTCGTTTGCATACCTATTTCGAGGGGTATGTGCTTATTTGTTAGTAGTTGCTCTGATTTTTCCGTAGCGAGCTGGAGGTTATGTGAGTCGAGCCATGTTTTGGTCCACATAACCTTATTTGTAGTAAGTTCTACCAAATTAAAAACATCTCCAAACAAGTAGTGAATTTATAAAATTTTTTTAATGACAGAAATAACTTAGAAAGTTTACTAGTGCTAACTGAGGCACTAATGATAAGAAAATGTTATTAATTTTAGTCGCAAGCTGGTATCATTGATGATCATACAAAGGAGTAATGCGAACTTCCAACTACAAGTCATAACGCTGTCGCACTCTCTTTGCGACTTATCTGACCGATATCCAGCGGCAGTCGACTTCATCACAAATCACGAATGTGTCCCTCGATCGTGCTAGATCTGTCAATAGATAGATTGTTGCTATTGTCAAATCAAAAATTATCAAAGGACTCTTCGTGGTCGTGGTATTTACGTACAACATGAGACATCCAGCTAATGGAAGTGCGGAAAATTTATAACCTACTCCGTAATAATTGTAGCATATCTTCATACACACATTGATAGGAACTATTCTTGTGCCGAGATATTAATCTAAACGTACTAGGCTAAAGAAGTAGAAGAAACAGAGAGAGAATTGCATTTCGGAAACACCTACTCAATATTTGATGAAGAATTTTATGTTACATGGCGAACGTGCCTTGGCTTCATTGATATAAAACCGTAACCGTGGACGGTTAGGTGAGAATCGAAACTACAATAGAAAGACCGTTCGGCTGAGAAAGCATATGATTTTGGATCAATCTATATTACAACCAGATTCTAAAATAAAGTATAGTTAGAATGAAAACATTTCGCCTAGTCTGCAACATTATTTGATAACAAAAAGCTCGATTACGTCCTTTCCAATGATAACAGTACTGGAGTTACAACATAATACCTATTTACAGAGCTTTCTGGGTTTCCTGTACTTTTTAGTTAAACCTGATAATTATTAGAGATCACTCAACTCAAATTTTAGGTTATACTTTTATTGTTCTAACAAGCTGCTAAACCTGTAACTTGTATGGTAACTTGTTGGAAACTCAAACCTCAGCCGGGAGTACAAAGCATAGACGAATTATTACCCCGACAAGAAGTAATTGGCAACAATGAAGAGGCACGGCATAGCAGACACGGCAGCGATGCCCGTACTTAGCAGGTGAAGGCACGTGGAGTGGCCGCCGCGTCAAAGTGATGGCTGCAACCAGCCAAAATAGACACAACACCCAAGCAGCCAAGCAATCTTTCGCGCTCTTTATTTTTGCTGATGATTGCCAAAATGTGCAACCGAAAAGTAAATAAGCTAAGGTAACAAAAACAAATAACGCAGTCGGTTAGTAGGTGAATGTGCTAGTGGGCACAGCAACAACAATAACAAGCACTCACTGTTACCCATAGCAATTGTGTTGCAAGTACCGTTATTTAAGTATGCCACTAGTTAATAGGTTAGCAAATGCTTGCTCCCAGTCACCGCTGTCTTGCCGCTGCCAAATCAGCGCTTTCTTCCTTCCAGCGGTGGCTGCTCATTTCGTTGCTTTTATTGACTTTTCATTGTTGTAGTTCACAATTTTTAGGCGGCGAAAATCAAAATAGCGCAGCCTTTGTGCTTTTCAGTGTTTTTGTAGTGGTTGTTTTTCTCTTTGGTTGGCAACAAAATATTGCAAGCGCCATAAAATGCAATGTGGCAACAGCAGCCGCCGTTGTATGACTTCATTTTACGTGTTGCAGGTTGGGCGAGATTTCCGATATGTTCACGTGTAACACACAGACAGGCTTCCAACAGTGCGCTTACACTTACTAAGTACATAAATACATAAACAACAAAAACAACTTCATTTGCGCTTGCAACAAATGAGATTAGTTGCAGGTTTCGTTGATGTTGCGAAAAGTGGCATTTTGTGTTGCCGCTGTTGTTATTGTTTGTATGTAGTGCAATGGGCATTAAATTACTTACGGATTTTAATTGTTAATTAGTTGCTTAGCTTTGCTTTGTTGCGTTTTCTGTCGAAAAAGCAATCTGTAACATTTGCAAGGCTTGCCACAAATAGTTTAGAAAGGCGGAAGTATGAAGGAGGCGCGAAAAATAAAAAATATGTTTTGTTCTAAAGCTTACGAGCTTTTCTTGTTTTAAATGAAGTCCTTAGCTTGCGTTGCTTCTAAAAATACAACTTGAAGTCGAATAATAAGGAAACTCCACTCCTACTTCTTACACGGTTATAGCCGAGTTTACAACAGCGCGCCAGTCGTTCTTCCTTTTCGCTGTTTGGCGCCAATTGGAAATACCAAGTGTAGCCAGGTCCTTCTCCACCTGGTCTTTTCAACGGAGTGGAGGTCTTCCTCTTCCTCTGCGTCCCGGCGGGTACTGCGTCGAATACTCTTATAGCTGGTGTATTTTCATCCATTCGAGCGACATGACCTAGCCAGGATAGCCACTGCTACTTAATTCGCTGAACTATGTCAATGTCGTCATATTTCTCGTACAGCTCATCATTTCATAGATTGCGGTGTTTGCCGTTGCCAATACGAAAAAGGCCATAAATCTTTTGCAGAACTCTCGAAAACTCGTAACGTCGAACCATCAGATGTTGTCATCGTCCATGCCTCAGCGCCATATAGCAGGATGGAGATGTTGTTAGAAGAAGCACCTGTTGGCAAGAGCTATTCTGCGTTGGATTTTTTGACCTCGCCCACAGCCAGACCATTAGGCTTCACTTCCTTATATTGCGGAGATTCCAAGTTCAAACATAGCGACTTAGAGTCAGTTCCTTTTCTTGCTGCCGAAGGCGACTGTAAAATCGACGAAGAGGTGGTGTGTGTCGACCCTCTTTTCACGGATCTTTTCAAAGATTTGGCGCATGGTGAATATCTGGACAGTTATTCATTTTCGAAGCGTAAGGCCAAACTGATAAGGTCCAATCAGTTTGTTGACGGTGGGATTTAGTCTTTCACATAATTCTTTCGATAGCACAATACGATGTCAGTCTTTAATTTTACGAGGACACCTTCCCAATTAAGGATATTTCAGATGCGTCATCAAAAGTTGGGTATCTCATACGAGGCTATTTTTCCTTTTTTCATTTGGGCGTTTTTTACGTAGCGGGTCCCAAACCCAGCGCGAAGCCCTGTGAAGGTTGGTTCGCCTACCCACTTTAGCTCGCCTTCAAATGGATGTTCTTTGACTACACAGAGGATACTTGGTCTAAGACCGGAAGTCGTCAGCTGCTTGAGCCATATCTGGCCACTCTTAAGTGAATGGCGCTCAGAGAACTTTTCTCACTTGCGTGTATTTATACACATGACTCCATCCTCCATATCAGCTAAGTTTAGTCAATTATTCCTCCTTTTGATATTATTCTATACGTATTAGCTGCTTTAATTTGTGTGAAGTATTTTTTTTTCATAATGATACTTTTTTGTCTCTGGATCCTTTTTGGGATATCGCCTAAGTGATTTTTTTCCGAGTTAATCTTGTCGCTTTAACTGTTTTCTTCTTTTTATTTCGCCAAAGAAGGTATTCACCATTATTTTTTTTCAGAAGTTCATACATTTTTTAGAAAATTTTTCCTTAAAATATTTCACTCTGTCTCTTTCTTATTCTCACTCTCTCTCGCTCTTTATCAAAAGTGGCAGCCCTCTAGCTCATTTTTGTCATGAAAGACTTCACATAAAAATTCCTTTGCTATTCGAAGTCGGATTAAAACAGAGAGACCTATTGCAGTCGGGATAACATAAAAATAATAACAACCTCGGAACAATTAAATCTAGGTTTATGAATCCAAGAACTTATACCTCTTAACCCGCAATCTATCAGGGATCTTGTGCTATATTATGTTGAAATGTTCGAACCCTTTTGCAAATTATTCTTGATGGTTTGCCTTAAGCGGAGTTTTACGCTACGGTTCTTTTCCTAAACAGCCATTGCTTCCACAAACTATTGCAGCCCTGTTCCACGTTGCTATTCTTCAATTTTTTTTTAGTAAACATTTAGTGCAACCACTTTCGACCTTTTTAGCAGTCACTGGAGCAATAACACGAACAATAGCAATAACAACAACTACAACAATTATCATACTTGCAAAATTACTCGTAGCAACGTCTTTGGAACCTTTGACATTGCGAGGTGTGTGTCGGAGGCGTGTGAGACAAAAAACAAAACAACAAATACGTGCTAGAGGTGGAAATGACAGTAGAAAACAAAAGTTGCAGCAAATAGTAAAAAGTAAAAGTTTGGAAGACGAAAATAGAAAAAGACCAGGTGTTGCAAATACACATATTTCTTTTATTCAAAGCTTCGAAACAGCTGATGAAGACATGGAAGCAGTAAAACTAAGAAAGGCACTTGGAAGAGGAATAAGCTGTGAAAAGGAAGTTGAAAAGAGCAAAAAATAAGAATTTCTTGCATACAAAAATGCAACGCTGCGTTTGCAAGTACATATGTATGTTTGAATGTGTAACTTTGAAGCCGCGTTCATGCACCCATAAGCCTCGGTCGTCAAGCACAAGCGTCAATAGTTAGTTAAATGCAAAGCGGTTGCAACAGCAACAACAACATTAGTAAAATAGCACACTCGCGACCCGCACCAGCGCACATCACGACGTGCCACAAAAACTCTTGAACTTTAAATTAAAGCGACCAACGGCAAAAACGGCTGCCAACAACACGACGACGAAGCACAAGAAGAGCAACAAAAGCGCCAAAACACAATAAAAACTGCCAGACAGTCAGCCTTGCGAGCGAGCAGACAGACAAACAGTCAGTCAAAGCAGACAGCCAAGCAGCAGCAGCAGTCACAGTGGCTCAGCAGGGCTAACGGACTACCTGCAAAAGAACAGTTGTCAATGTTATTGTTTTTTCTGCTTTTGATTTTTAACTTTTTTTTTAATTTGTTGTTTTTTCTGCTTTTTCGGACTGCTGCTCAAAGCGCTCTTAGTAGAGCTTGCCAGCTATTGAGGCTGCCGATCGTGGCCTAAAGTGGCTTGCAACCTGCTGGCTGACAGCAAGCAGCGCCCGCCACGCTCCACCCGCACCCCTTAACTGCACATATGTGTACGCTTACTGCGAACCACGTTCCTTAGGCTAGCAACCCACACCGACACCGCACAAACGCTCGAACATACACTTGCTTATTGGCGGCATCGGCATTCTTTTCGAGTGCGCAAAGCCGCACCTCCGGTTTCTCAGCGCGAAAAACGGCACAGAAAAAATAGTGCCGAGCTTGTTTTTTTGCTGCAGCTTCTTTTTCATTACGATTCTTTAGCGCTGCGCTGCTGTAACCGGCATTTTCGTCGCATTTTGCATTGCTTTGCACTGCAATTGCCGCAAATTGTGGCAAACGTACGGCAATTGAATGTCGCCATTCGCCTACGACACATTTCAACTTGTTGGCAACATCGCTGTTGCTGTTATTGTTGTCAAGTGTTGCTAAAATCCTAGCACTATTTGCTCACCGCTGCTCAGTGTGGAGCGCATGTTGACTTTGCTGTCATTTGGGTCACCTCACTTGCGCCAAAAATGGATGCTTGCCTTACTTATGTGTACTGCCATCCAGTCGATATTGTTGTTGTAGTGTGGCCGATGTTTGCGCCACTGGTCACTTTTGGCATTTCTCATTTGGCTGAGAAATACCTTTTAGGGCCCGCTGTTTTGGCATTTACTCTGAGTGTGTTCGTAATTTTGTAGAGCTTTCAGGCAGTCGGTAGAGCTTTTTGGGATTGTAGCTTTCGAAAATTCCGAATTGTATAATTTACCTAGAAATGATCCCGCTGTTTTGGAATTTACATTCAGTGTGTTCGTAATTTTTGTAAAGCTTTCAGAGAGTCGGTAAAATTGTTTGGGAATGTAGCTTTCGAAGAATCCGAATTGTATATTTTACCTCGAAATGATCCCGTTATTTTGATATTTACTTTGAGTGTGTTCGTAATTTTTGTAGAGCTTTCAGGGAATTGGTAAAACTTTTTGGGAATGTAGCTTTCGAAAATTCAGAATTGTATATTTTACTTCGAAATGATGCCGCTGTTTTGGAATTTACTTTGAGTGTGTTCGTAATTTTTTAGAGCTTTCAGAGAGTCGGTAAAATTTTTTGGGAATGTAGCTTTCGAATATTCCGAATTGTGCATTTTACCTCGAAATGATCCCGTTATTTTGATATTTACTTTGAGTGTCTTCGTAATTTTTGTAGAGCTTTCATTCAGTCGGTCACGCTTTTTGGGAATGTAGCTTTCGAAAATTTCGAATTGTATTTTTAACCTGGAAATGATGCCGCTGTTTTGGCATTTACCTTGAGGGTGTTCGTAAGAGAGTTTTGTAGAGTTTTCAGGCAGTCGGTAGAGCTTTTTGGGAATGTAGCTTTCGAAAATTCCGAATTGTATATTTTACCTCGAAATGTCTATTCATAATCCAGCAACTAAACGCTTTTATTAAAATACTAGTAGTTAAAACGTCTTCATAACTTCAAAGTTAGAGGAGCAAAGCTTACAGAAGAATTAGTTAGAAATCATAATAAGGAATTCTAATTCATTACCAACTATTTGATAACGTCAAGTGGTCTAAGCTAAGGTCCAAACTAGCTGCGAAACAAATATATGCGGTGCCGAGCATGGTTTCCCAAATTATGAAGATTGCAGAGATAATTGAAATTCTCGAATCTTATTGCTTCGTGGAGCTGAATAGCATCGTTAAACATTAAGGATTAAAGATGATCTTTAACTTGAAAAGTTTCAATTTCAAACGCAAAATCATAACGTATTCTAGAAAACCAGAGCTTACTTCAAAAGCTAATTAAACTTGTTTTCTTTACAGTCTGTTGAAGTTTAAGTCCTTTTCCAGCAATTGAGTTAATCTAAAAAAACGTTTGCATTCTCTTTCTTTTTAGCGTCCTGGAACCCCATCCGGTCCCGGACCACGCCCACCAGGCCCACAACGCCCATCGCAACCTGGACCCGGCGAGCCTGTAAGTAAACTCACTAAGAAAATTGCGTTTAAAATAGTGTTAAAATTAATGAGTTTTTGCTAAGCTTTCATTATGAATTCCAAAAGTTTTGCAGTTTCTCAACAAAAGCTTTCTAGGCACTCTTTTGCCATTAATGTCTAAAAAAGGCTAAAGAATTATAAACCATAGATAATGCTATTAAATATTCGAAATAACAGAAATTTAATACGAGAGCTTTTATATGTTCTGGCAGAGCTTTAATTGGCGCTGAATTAATTTCTTTTGATTTTATGTTAAAAACTGTTAATCGAAAATTATGTGAAAGCACAATATTTTAGAGCTTTCAAAAATAAATGAAAAAGCTAAAATTGAAAGCTTTGCAAGAACTTTAACTTTGACTAAAAAACTACAAAAAAAATTCTACATAAATCTAAAGTCTTCAAAAATTTTGGCCTTACAAAAATTAAATATGAATGTATTATTCTCTTTCACATTTCATGAAGTTTAACTAGGCGAGCTTTTAATCACTAAGTGCTTTCCGTAATTTAAATATTCATTAAAAATTTACTAACCTAATTGTCTCCACAGGGTCACGTTCACGTCCCCGGCATGCCATTCGACTTCGAGTACGCCGTCAATGATGTTGAGACCGCCAACGATTATGCCCACAAAGCTTCGAGCAATGGTGATGTGGTGACCGGTGAATATCGCGTTGCACTGCCCGATGGTCGCACACAGATCGTACGCTATACGGCCGACTGGAAGACTGGCTACCATGCGGATGTCAGCTACGAGGGTGAGCCACAATTTCCACAGGGTCCCGGCGGCCGGCCCGGCTACAAATACTAAGGGAGTACACGCTGAATGATGTTGGAGCGCCGGAAGCACACTCTTGCACGCACGCACACAAACATACACTCACTCACTTGCTCACACACACACTTAACTGCAATTAAGGCTACAGCAACTGCCACAACAACAATAAACTACCACTGCCCCACATGAAGATGAGACAACGATAAGGCGATGCATTTTTTTTGGAAAAAAGAAATTCCTGAGATGTAAATTTTTGTTTAGTTTAAATCCATCGAATTTTTATTATTAGTTTAATTTTTAATAAGTTTTTAGTATTGAAATTTTTTTATATGTTTTTAACTAATATACACCGAGTAGTTCTCATATATTTTTCGAAAAGAATGAAAAATAATAATATTCATTTTAACTTTTTCGTATGCAGTATTTCAAATGTTCAAACTCTTTACGAATAAATAAAAAGACATAAAATGAAACGAAGAAGCATGCCATTTCCTATTTTTCAAATGTTTTAAACACAATGAAGCTTTCTACCAGTGAAAGCTTGAACATATTACTTCGTGTGTGAGTTTCTTTCCAAAATGAGCTTTAGTTTCTTAATATTATAAAAACACGACTTTCTAACAGCAAAGCATTGGATATAAAGTGAAACAGGTAGGTAGTAATCACTTGGAGACAGGTCCGGACTATAAGGTGGATGCATAAGAACTTTCCAGCCAAGCTCGGTGCTTCTGCCGACTCACTATTGAGACTTTTAGCCCAACGTTGTCCTGATGGCATATTTTTCTCTTCTCATATCTCTAATACTTTCGAAAGCTGGACGCTTTTTAAATTTCCTCAGACAGTTCAAAACTGTTGACAGTATAGATCCAAATTAAGTGTTTGATCGTAGGAATATGAGGATATGCTTGGACTAGATGATTCCCTGCCAATATCCGCCGATATTTCTCAACCTTTGTTCAATTTCCTTTACAAAAAGCCTTAAGCTCACTGTTTAGGATTATTTGCGTTAGTTTTATGTTTATTTTCTAATAATGTTAAGTCTGATCTGGCAATACTGTTTTATCTAAGCTTTCTATTTCTCATCTCTCTTTATCATACATTTCTGTTTTGGTATTTTAAATTCCTTTGCACTCCTATAAATACCGGAGTTCATGTATGTACAACTTCTCTGATTGTAACTTAGTGCTGATGGTACTCATCTCAATAAAGCATTGAGAACTCTACCCGCTGGTAAAATTGATTATTTAACACTCACTTTAAAGAGCTTCCAGTTTCCGTGCTAATGCTTGAATTCAAAGTTTTCTTCTGAAAAACTCACATTAAACAACTTTAGTGCTTATACTCTGACGATGTGCCCAAACGTGAAATCATCTGCTCACCGAAGTGTTCAATAAATCGATTGATTTATGCGACGTGTGGGAAATGGCGGCGTCTTATTGAAACCAAATGTCACCCAGACCACGAGCTTCAATTTCAGGCATCAAATAGTCGGTTATCATGGCGCAATAACGGTCGCCATTGGCGGTTACGTTCTCACCGAAATCATTTTTGAAGAAATGTGGACCGATGATTCCACTGGCTCACAAACCACAACAAACCGTTTTGTTTTTTTTTCTGGGTGAAATGGCAGATCTTGAATCTCTTCAGTTTGCTATTTGTTTCAAATGCGGCAATTGTGCTTTTTTGCATACCCATTGAGCTGAACAAAAATTTGGTTCGAAAGCGTTGGATCTTCCTCGAACTTTTCAAGAGCCCATAGAGCGAAGCGATGTCCTTTGGGAAGTTCAAGTGGCTTCAGTTCTTGCGCAAGCTGTATTTTGTACGCTTTCAATTTAAGATCTCGACGTAAAATGCGCCAAGTCGTTCCATACGTCATTCCGAGTTGCTACGAACAACGCCGAATCGACTCTTCACGGTGTTCGTGTACACTCTCAGCTACGGCTACTATTTTCTCTTCACTGCGTGTTAGACGTGGTCTATTCGGTCGAATATTATCCCATAATAAATGCTGGATCTGAAGATGGATTAGGGTATTGTGAATAGTACGCTCAATGGGCCGATTATGTTGAACATAAGTTGAGCGAAGCGCGCGAAAATATTCTTTACAGAACGTGAATTTTATTTTTTGTGATGGGTCATTGAGTAGAACATATATTTTTTCATTGTAAAAGCAAGAAAAACTTTAGTTAAAGCTCACATAAGCTTATATTTTTAATTAAACTTAAATTTTTATTTTGTTTTAACAATTAAATTTTTATTTTGTTACAACAAAATTTAAGTTCAAGAGAAAGCTAAGTGCACTTATTGTATACACTCTGGATGAAGTTTATAGCCTCATACTACCAAAATGTGAGTATCTAACATCCAATTAATAAAAAGCTTGATTTCTGAGATTTGATTCACCTTTCTTTACTGACCGTCCCTTTTATATAGTATTTGCTATCCTTTTCCTTTTTTTACTCTTACTTTTACTTTTAATGAGTGTTGCAGCTGTACTTGAAGTTTTAGACGCTAAAGCTTTTATTTATTTGGGTTTTTTCACTTTCCGTCTTTGCTGCTTATTTTCGCTTCGTCGCGACTCCCACGTGGTCACATAATTTACGACTTTGTAGCCAATAAAAATTGTCTGCGGCTAAATGAACGTGAAACGCATCTTAGTAGAAGATTCTTTAAGGATTTCGGCGATTAAATTTTACTAAAGAACAACTTTCTGCTGTTAATATTGCTTTCCAAAATAGTAGACAATGTTCAATGAATTATAGATGACCACAAACATTACATTTATAAGCTCTATTTCGTACTATTTCACTAGGTTTCATGTTTCTCTAGCTATTATAATTAATTTTTGACCTGAGACAACCTTGATCCTTTGGTCAGTGAGCAGACCTACAATATCGCCGCTATCCGTTATAATTTGAGAAAATTCAAAGACTGTAAGGATCGAACATCGGTCGAACAACCCAAGAGGTCTTTGAAAGAACGCTTGAATGTTGTAGTATATGATGGCTCTTCCTCTTCGCTAGTAAAAATTGGTATCACAAATTTTTGATGAACCACGCACAATTGCAGATGCACAAGAGAGTTTAGTTAATGGGCATTCCAAAGACACCGTGAGTTATATGCAGTCTGAAATATCTCATAAAATTCAATTAATAATGAAAGCACGTTGAGTTCCTTGTTCGCTGATTCCGGACAACAAGTGCGATTGGCAGATCACATTGCCGCAGTGTTTCACAAGGTTTAAACGCAAGCCGAAAGATTTTCGGCGTGGTATCGTAACCCTCCACCAAACATAATTCCACTGATGCACATCATAGGCCAAATTACGTTTGAAAAAGTGGACTTGACCTAGCAAACTTACTCCGAATGTGGCGAAGACTTCGACTTTTACTTCGATTACCTTGCGACGGGCGATTGGCGCTATTCGATGCCGAATTGCAAAAAACGGTACTATTTGTAGAAGGAAAGGTAGTTTCCATCATCACGACGCCTCAGCAGAGTCGCTACTACCGTTGCCACTGCCAAACTCATCGAATTAAACTACGAAAGCCCCCTCCACTGAAATCTTTAATGTTAGTCTCGTCTAATTGCAAAGCCACGTCCAGAAACCGTGGTCTTCGTGAGGGTTAAAAAAGTTGGAGCATTGCTTGTGTTGAGCTAAATGGGGGCTCTATTGTGAAATAACTGGCGATTTTTTCCAATTATTTCATTTATTTTTGTAGTCTATGTACTTATCGGACCGCCTTTGTGTCATCTGAGATGAAGTATGAAAAAGTAACTGTTAAACAATGTATAAACCATTGGTCGCGAGAGCATACTGAAATTATGGCAGTGGAAGCATAACACCAAGAGATGGTGAACCCGATTCCCCAATCGATGACGATGGAGCAGACGTTCCATTGCCCGACCATGAAGAAGTTCGAATAGTAATTACCCGTCTCAAGAACAACAAAGCGACGAGGCCGATAGATTGCCGGCTATTCAAACATGGCGGCGAAAAAGTGATAAGGAGCATGCGTCAGCTCTTTGTAGAATATGGTCGTACGAAAGCATGCCCAACGACTGGAATTGAAGTGTGCTCTACCCAATCCATAAAAAGGGAGACCCCACAATCTGTGCAACTAGCGTGCGATAAGCCTCCTCAATATCACGTACAAGGTGCTATCGAACGTACTGTGTGAAAGACTAAAGCCCACACCTTATCAGTGTGGCTTTAGGCATGGAAAATTCACAACAGACCAGATATTCACCATGCGCCAATGCGAAGGAAATGGGTGTGGTAGTGAACGAGGGCAAGACAAAATATCTCCCGTCATCAAACAAACAGTCATCGCACTCGCTACTTCGCGCCCGCGTCACTACTGAATGTCATAAATTTGAAATCGTAGAAAATTTTATCTATTTTGGAATCAGAATTAGCAGCAACAACAATGTGAAATGAAATTCAACGGAGAATAAGTCTTGCTTACCAAATACTTTTCTTATAAACTGTGTAGACAGCCTTAGCGAGCATATCACACACTTATTCAGTTACTCACTACAAAATGGTGTCTTCCCAACTATATGGAAATCATCCTACATCTGTCCGATTCACAAGGACGGCCCAAAGTCTGAGGTCGTTAGCTATAGGCCAGTTTGGATCCAATCAGCTTTGACCAAGCTTTTCGAGAAGATAGTTCTTCCACAACTCACTGCATTCTTCACAAATATTATCACCAACAAGCAGCATGGTTTCGTCGGCGGAAGATCGACTTCTTTTAACCTGTTTATCTAGGTAAATTGCCTACTAGATGCCCTAAACAATGGCCACTCAGCTCACACCATTTACACCGATTTCAGCAAGGCTTTTGACATGGTGGATCATACTAAGTACTTAGACGATACGGTATATGCGGTAATGCACTGTTTTGGATTCAATCATGTCGTACAGGAAAGCATTTCCATATCAAAGTAGACGGATACCTCAGGAGTACCTCAGGGGTCACATCTGGGGCCTATTCTCTTTAATATCTTCGTAAAGGATATTGGCGATAACTTTCAATCAGAATTTTTGCTTTATGCAGACGATTTGAAGATCTTCAGAATGATAACCGGTGAGCAAGACCTTCGAGTTCTTCAGAATGACATAGACAAGCTTTCGTTGTGGTGCCGATTAAACAAATTGGACTTGAATGTCAGAAAATGTGTAACTGTATCCTACTCACGGTCACATATCAGAATACCAGCTAATTATTATCTAAACGATGAGTTGTTAAGTGAAGTGGATCATGTAAAGAACCTGGCTATCATCATAGACAATAAACTGACGTTTAACAAGCATATTGAGAAGATCACTCTCCAGGCTTTTAAAGTTCTGGGATTCATTACTAGAACTAGTAAGGATTTCATGAATCCCATCTCACTGTTACGCCTTTATTCATCAATGGTTCTGCCAATTTTAGAATATGGCACTGTAATTTGGACGCCTTATACCGATGCTGCCTCTAGTCGTATTGAAAAAATACAATCAAAGCTATGTAAATGTCTTGGCTATCGATATGGTATTTCTGGTGGTTACAACACAGTGTCTGATGTCTATAAACACTACTATCAGCAGCCTGCAAGAACGTCGTCAAGTAGCTGACATGATATTTTTTTCAAAGTCGTGAACGGCCTTATCGATGCGCCAGACATCATCAGCAGTTTCGAATTTGCATCAGTGGGTCTCTCACTGAGACGTAACCGTCTCCTGAAGACTATGAAAACTACCAAGAGCTACGTTCTCAATGGTCCTCACAACCGTCTGGCCTGGCTCGTCAACTAATTACATAGTGATGTGGACTTCTGTAGCGGATCACTCAGTGCCTTCATCCCGGATATCAAATAACGTCTACTGCAATATTTCTAGTCTCACCTTTTCCACTTTCTCCTTCCTAATTTGCTATTCTTATAATTTTTGTTCAATTTATAGTTTTATTTATACTAGTATTAAATACTATTAATCCCTTTCTCTTAATTACATAACAAATATTATATAATTTTAAATTTTTTAGTTGTATAATGCCGTTTGGCGTATGTATACTTAAATAAATAAATAAATAGTTATATAAAAGAAGACGACTTCTATAACAAATTACGACAACACTATGTTTTCTTTTAATAAATGTTAAAACATGTGATTTTTTTAATGTTAAAAACAGCTGTCTTATAAATCTCCAACGGCAGTGAGAACTGTTTGGATTAGTGAATAGATTATATATAATTATATATATATTTATTATATTAAATATATAATCTAATCACTTATAGTTTTTGATCGAAACATGGTATTAGAGGGCGCGTAAGCACATAAGGGTTAATAACATGCATAGCGACATCTGCCGTCTTCTAGCTAGATACAACAGCGCGGGCAATGACATATTGCAGCGGTGGCGGCATATGATAAAAATAATAACAATGACAACAACACAAGTCAACAAGCCATATGGACAAACAATCTCAGAAGCATGAAAATCTCGATAATTTAAATAAAACATCTGTTTCTTATATTCAAATATATTGTTATTTATTTTTTCTTAAATATTTTCGTTCAATTATTCAATAATTTTTAACATTCTGGTAGAACATAAAATTTTAACGCAACAGCATTAACATTTGGACTTTTTTAGAGGAATTTTTTTCAATGAGACTTTTTTATTTGTAGCTTTTGTCTTCTTTTACATGTAATAGTTTTATATATATATATACATATAATATATTTTTGTTACAATTATAAAATTATACTTCTTTGTGCTTAATTATGATTTGTAGTTTTTTTGTTTGTTTTTTATTATAATTTTTTTCTTACACAAACTCGAAGTTGTTAAATATTATTTAGTGTATTTTGGTGTTTTCTTTACTTATATACCGAGTTATATATTATATATAGTATGTATGTATGTATGTATATATGTATAAATATATATGTATATTAAACATAATTTATATTAATATTATAGTAATTTACACTTAGATATACATACTTAATATTTTTTTTTTATTTTAATTATTTAATAAGTATTTTTATTTTTTACTAATATTTATGAGATAGCCAGCCGTCCATTGTAAATATGCTTAATTGCTTATTTAATTACATTTATATTAATTTAATAGCAAATTTTTCATTCTATATTGATTTTCGAAATTTTTATTGTTGAATGAGGTTTTTTTATAGTAATTATTTTTAAGATTTTTCTTGTTTATTTTATTTAAAAGCTTAAACTTTTACATCTCACTTAATCTAAATAAAAAATGTTTAGTAAATTTCGTCTTATTTTTTATTTATTAATATTATTATATATTATTGTTTTTATTTCATTGTTTTTTTTACTCTCAAATTTTAAGCTTAGTTTTATTCTTGTTGCTGGAGTGGTTAAATATAAGTGCCTTTACGGGTTTAAACCAGTTTGGAAGATTGCAGATTTCATTTCATTTATAAAATTTACAATAAGGATATTTTAATTATATTTACTTGCTCTTTAAAAATGCTACTAAAAAGGTAGGTTATCTATGGGTATTTATATGTATGTATATGTGTGTGTGCTGGAGATGAGTTTTAAGTAGATAAAATATTTCAAACACAATTTAAAGTAAAAAAATAATAAATCACTAATTTAGCATAATTTAAAAAAAAATTAAAAATTAAAAGAAGTACTATTAATATAAAAGTACAATTAGAAGTATGTTTTAAATAATAAAATTGTTAAAAATAGTTAATAGTAACATAATTTGTTTTAAACATTTTTTTTAATAATAAATATTTTTAAACAAAAAATTTTTTTTAAATTTGTGCAAAATATAAAAGCCAGGCAACAAAAAATAATTTATACAAAAACATATGTAATATTATAATTTAATTATGAAACAAAAATTATGTTTTCAGAGAAAATATATAACAAATATTTTGAGTGTATGAGTTATAATATAAGTGAATACATACAGTTGAACTTCCCTAACTCGAATCACCATAATACACAAGAGACCTTCGAGTTATGGAGAAATCCGAGTTATGGAAGTTCAACTGTATTTTGTGTAAAATGTCATTTATGTAAATAAAATTAAATTTAACACATTTTAATGAATTTTTGTCTACAAAAGAAAAAAAATAAAAAAATATAAAAAAAATATAAAAATAAATATATAAAAAATAAATAAAAAAATAAAAAAAATAAAAAAAAATAAATAAATAAAATAAATAAAAAAATTAAAAAAAAGAAATAAAAAAAATATAAAAAATAAATAAAAAAAATATAAATAAATATAAAAAATAAAAACAATGTATAAAATAAAAAAAGAATTATATAAAAATGCAAAAAATATAAAAAGTAATGAAAAAATTACAAAATATTGAAATAAAAATAATAAGATTAACAATAAACTATTAAAAAAAATTCAAAATATCTAATGTATTTATCAAATTAATATAGTATTTGTAGCAATAAGTTAATGCAGTTTAAGTCAATTTAATCTAACATAGCCGCTTTCATTTCCAGTAAAAATCACTTATTTCAAGCTACCACTTCGAAGCGCATATTTATGATAAACCACAGCACTAAATCACGTATCAGTTTGGCAGAATAACTCAACTGGACTTGAAATGCGTTAAATTGACTTAAGCTACTTTAAGATATGCATATGTAACAAGACATTCGTATATTGCCTCAATCACTTTCTTTGTAAATTTGTTGCAGATCTCATGTAGTTGAAAAATTATGCCAGTCAATGCGCGATTAATCGAAACTACTCACAAAATTCATGAAAAACGCTTTATTTTTATTATCGAAACTACTCACAAAATTGCTGAGTCACGTTTAACATTACTTTGTTTTTCTAAACAGAATTTTTTTAGTTAAGCACATGCTTTGGAAATGTTTGATAATTCCAAAAAGTTTTAAAGAAAAGTAGCGAAATGTTCACCGCAAAAACGAGAAAGCTCAAAAATAAAATGTAACTGTAAGATATGTAAAATATTAGTTAAATCTGAGCCCACGGAATACATTAAATATTCAAAGCACATTTGACATTTGCTATGACATTTTTAAGCTTAATAACTTTCCACTTAACACAAAGCACACTATCGAAATTTATCCGTGTTGAATACTTGTAGCTACTAAAATATGAATATTTACAATTTAGTTTTCAAAACTAGCATAGCGCAAACTCACGCCACTCAGCAACGCGCCAAGCGCAGATATTTGAAGGGCGAGTTTCGACGGCAACTTCCACACAAATGAAATTCAGCAATTATTTTTGTGTTAAACCTGATTATTTATTAACTTAATTTATACAGATTATTTGTATGTTTGTATTATTTCGTGTTTTTTGTTTTTATTTTTTTTTTGTGTTTTTATTAAACATTCAATGTAACTAATGCCACATCAAGGCTTTAATCTCACTACAGAAATCTCAACATTTTGAAACACATCAAAATGTTTGTAGTTATTTGTTGTTGTTGCTTTTAATAACAAATTGAAACAAAATAGTGTAGAGCAAAAGCATAACATGACTTCAACGGTTAATTTCAATAATTTTTCGTTTTTTTTTTATTTTTATTACAGCTAAGTAAACAAAACAATGCATAAACTTAAGTAAATTTTTAATATAAAATAATATTTTGCAAAAATTCTTCTAATTGAATATGTAAAAACCATATTGAAAATGCGGACATTATTCAGCAACACAAACGAGTTCATTAGAGCGTAAAATTGTTTTTTTTTTTTTTGTTTTTGTTTTTTGAATATATTACCCGCAATATTTCTTTAACTAAAATTTGCAAGTAATTTTTACTATATTTGTTGCCGGTTACTTAATTTCTTAATTGTTTTTAATTTGTTTTTTGTTTATTACACAGTTATTGTTTAATTTCCCTTAGCATCATTATATTCTGCATATTCCTTTTGTTTATTTTAAAACACTATAGTATCGTTTTTTTCACTTTAACATTCAAGTCGCAATAAAAATATATGCATTTATACCTTCACGATAATATATGTACGTAAATAAAACTAGCTCAGTTTCGCGCATCAGCACTTTGCAGTTTTCATGCAACACACCCGCCCTAATGATTACTATCGCCTCCGATATTGCCATTTTGCTGTTGGCGGACGGAGCGTCTTCGCGTCATAATACGCAGCGCAACACCGCCATTATTGCCACCCGCATCCATGGCTGACTCATCGATCGCCAGACCACTGGTGTGCTCCTCATTTGCCATACCAACCACCGCATTGTCGACAATACTTAGAGGATCCACTGCGGCAATGCCGGTATTAATGCCACCCAACATTTGTTGTTGTTGCGCATTATTACTGCCAACACAATTGCCGGCGTCATAGTCATTGATTTCATTCGATTGCACCGAAGTGCGGCGTAATTTGGACTTTTTTGGTGGCAACGTGCGTGGCGCGGTTACATGCGTCGGCGTAGCAGGCGTGATAACGGCCGGACTATCATTCAGTTCACTGCAATCATAATTACGTTTACGCGAGGCGACTGTGCGTAGCATGGCGCCACCTGCCACAACAGGTGAGGCGGTAATGAAGGGATTCAAAGTATTGTTTCCATCAGCTTCCGGCATTTGTTTAGCCACCGCGATTGGCACATGTGGTTGCTCCTCATTGCCATTGTAGAAGTCTTTTGGTGTGCCATAGTTGCGTAGACAAGAATTTTCATCGATGGTCTCCAAAGGTCGAGTTGCAGCATATTTTAATTCGTTGGCATTGTTGAGCGTATTGTGCGTTGGCGGAAGAACAGTGGTGTTGACGTTGTTAATAGTTGCGGCGTTAGTGTTGTAGGGTATGGCACAGGTTTCGGCAACATTTACTGTCATGTTGCAAGGAGCAACAGCGCCATTATGGCTACTGTGCAGAGCAGGGGTATTGGCATCAGTGACTTCTGCATCTGTTACTTTAATAGTATTCTCATTGTCCAAACTGCCAGTTTTCAATTGATAATTTTCCTTCTCCAAAGTTAGTATGCGATCGCGGGTGGTCTTCAGTTCTTGCTGCAGGAATAAGATTGTACTTTGCATGCCTTCAACATCTTCGTCTAATTCGGGCAGAAAATCGTCGACCTCTGTGGAAGGAAGGAGAAATGTATATGTAGTAAAAAAAAATAAAAAAAAATTTAAGTATAGGTATTTTCCAGATTGCGTACCTGATTGTGACTTCTTTACTTCTTCGCAAAAGCTTTTTTGCATAGCCAATTCAGTCTCAAGTTTGGCCAAGCGACCGTTGGAAGTCATTTTACCCAGTTCTTCATTTTCCTAGTGAAATGAAATTTTACGAATTATACAATATCTTTAAAATTGATATAGCTTGTGTTGCTTACTTGATATAACAAACGACATTTGGCGATCAAACGTTTGCCAGTATTAGAATCTGGTGTGAATTTCCAGGCGGACAATTCATTTTGGGTTTCCTCCAACTTTGCTTTGGTAGCCTTTAGCTCTTTCTTGAGCTTCTCAAAAAGCAAATTAACAGCGGGATCAAGCAAAGCCGCTCGCAGTGCCAAAGCAGTGGGTGCTTGTGCTGCTTTGTATTCGGCAATTTGGCTCTGCAATAAATATCACAAGATAGAAAATTAATTTAAATGTAAGGAACCATACATTTTCTTAGAACATACCACATAATCCTGAAATTCTTGCTCCTTATTGGCCAAACGGCGCATGAGTATTTTTTCGCGCCGTTGTGCATCAACGCATTGCTGCGATAAGCGCGTCTGTTCCAGCTTGAGATTTTCAATTTCATCTACATTAACGACGAAGAGAATTGCATATTTAATTTAAGAATTTATACATTATATGGTACATGACTTTTAAATATACAAATATTTGTTGTAAATATATAAACATAAGCTAATATACATATGTGATAAAAAATGATTACATGTTTAAAAATATAACATAAATCGAATATACATACATACATAGATTATATGAACAAGTTATAATAAATAATTATGTACATTTTGTTTCTAAATTGAACTTAATACGAAATCATACCAATACTGGGTGCAACAAGGTGCGTTTGTGTGCGAATTGCCGCACATTTCGTGAATTTCGAGTTGGCATTTTTGTTTTCTGAGTGTGTTGACTCTGCGATTTGTTGCGTTACGTTACGTTGTTGTTGTGTATATTTATTTGTCTTGGAGGACGGTCAGCTCAGTGTTGAAGAGTGTGACAACAGACCATTCAGAGCAGTTCGTATCGTTATGTATATTGCGACGCGAATGAAACGCCAATATTTTTTTACCAAAACAGTATAGAAAAACTACAAAGCGAATTTTTTTCTAAATTATTTTTCGCAATACACAAACACAAGTAACGAACATAATGATATTTTTTCAATTTATTTTTCCCGCACAACCAGCACTGTAAATTATTTACAAACAGTTATTTTTTTGTGCCATGAAATAAATATTAAAATATGTAATATATGCATTTTTATCGATAAACTTTTCTCTCAAATGCTTTTTGATTTTAGATTCAATCGATCAAAATGCCAACAGCGCACATTTTTTCGGGATAGACACTGGTATATTTTTTTAGATACAGCAATATTTTAGAAAAACACAATTACATCGACAACTAACACTCTTTTCTGACATTTTCAGATAATACCGGTTTGACACTTTGTGAGGTATATATACAATGTTTATGCAAATTTAATTAATTTTATTTCAATGATTGCATATTATTTTCTGTTACGCTTATCTGTACGTAAACAGATTACATTTTTAAAATACTGTTTATAATTTATTTTTCAAATTGATTTCAAGAGCTTTCTGAACTACCACAAGCAAGAAACTTTATATAACATATTTTCTTTTCCGCTTCCTTTTACCATATGTATATTTTTTGGGCCACTCGTTTTTTAACACTCACATCCCACCACAGCATGCATTGCAATACCAGGCTTATTATTTATCAATAATAACCATATTTGAATTTGCATATATTTTTATATATAATTTGTTATACGCTTATTAGCAACACCTTCATGATAACACCAAATTTTTATAGTTTTTCATTTTATAATTATTCATACTAGTAGATTATATTTTCGTTGTAAACTTTTAATGATTTCTGAATATTATATGTATTATTTTGTTATAAAACAGCAGATAGAATTAGATGTATCAGGATAAGAAAAAATATACCAACACCAACGAGGGTGTGGCAGGAACGAAAACAGACGAAGGGATATACAGCAGCATAAAACAGAACACACGACGTATAATATGATACCGACGACGATGTGGCGAAATAGCGTTTACAATACAAATGTTGACCGCTTATATTTTTATTTTTTCTTTATATTTGTTATTATCGTTGACTAAAGAGTGCATGGAGATAAAGACTTAGGAACATAATGATTATATGTAGAGAAAACTTATATTCTTTAATATGGCGATTTTAACACAATAAATTTATATTTATACATAATTACGAATGACTTTTGTAATATACGTATTTTCATAGATTTATATCACTTTATTTTTATTTATATTGTCTCCAAATATTTGTGTTTTTAACACAAATTATAATAAAAAATACACATATTTTTTCATGCACTTTAGTTCTTTTCTTCATTATTTACATTATTATTCTTATTTTCTCACAGTTTTTTCGCACTACATATTTATTAAGCCTTTTAAAACACGATTATTAGCCAGAGTTCAAGAAGGATATACATATACTTCTTTCATCATATATACAATTGCTTTAACATTACTTCACCTCACAATTTCACGCTTACAAACTATGATTTGTGCTACAATAAAATGTTCTGAAAGAGTCAAAAAGAGTGTTCGCTGATCGATTAATAAATTGAGTTTCTAACAAGCAATCATTGCACAAGCTCCACTTAGTACACTTCATTTATTCCAATATTAATGCATTACAGTCATAGCTGGCTAACTTGCATCGAGTATTGGTCTATTCAATATTCTTAATGTACATTTGTCGTAGAGAAAAATTTCAACAATTCAAAAATAAATCAAAGTAAGAGTACATTATTTACTAGTAAAAATATATAAAAAAATGTTTTGAAAAATAAAACGTATTTCAACACACACCGAGTATTTAAGCATACGCTCATACTATTTGTTCATACTTGTCCTTTTGTCTTCAATGTATCTCTAGTTTTTTTACTATTAATTTGATTTTTTGTGTTCAATATATACCTTCGAGCAACCGCTGACGATGTTCGGCAGCAACAACGGCCTCAGCGACAGTGCTTGGCTGTTGCTGCTGCTGTTGAAGTTGCTGCTGCTGTTGAGTCTGATGGTGTTGGCTATGATGGTGCACATGTTGTTGCTGTTGCAGAGTTGGCGGCGGCGATGGTGGCTGATGTTCCACATGTTGATGCATATGCCGCGAATGATGATGATGATGATGATGAGAATGATGATGATGTGAATGATGATATTGATGCGAAGGCTCTTCGCTACCGGATGGCGTTGGCGAGGCAGGCCCAGATGGTGGTGCACCGCCAGCACCTAAACCATTGCCGCCACCCCCACCACCTAGTCCGGTATTACCATGCAAATTTTGTTCGTATTGTTTAGACATTTTATCGTAACTGTTCATCAAAGGTCTTTGATCGTCCATAGTCATTGCAGCGACACTCATTACAGTACAGAGGGCAAATACCGTGCCACAAAACTATTTTATATAAGTTTTTAAATTTTCTTTGATTAAGGTTTTGCTCTAAAAGGGAAGTTAGTTTTGTTGTACACCGCACCTCCAATTTGATTGCTTTCTAAAAACTAACACGCCACGCAGCAGCACGTATGCCTTGTGCGTTTGTTTGGCTTTTTTCACGAGTTGCTTCTCTCGCTTCTTCTCCTTTCCCTTCTCCAACACTTATTTCTTTCTTTCTTTCCTCTGTGCTACTTTTCTATGCTCATATAACTTTTTAATTGCCTATTGCTTCTTCTTCAACTTTTGTGAAATATACGTATATGCATGGAAACTTTCAACTAGCGCTCCGCTGACAATTTTTCACTTCCAATATTTGCGCACTTTCCAACTTTTCCGCTACTTACTTTTATCACTATCGTATTAAATGTGTATTCAACTATATTTTTTCAATATTTTTGTAAGAAAATTTGCACTTTTTCCACAATAAATATTAATTTTTCTACACAGCGAAATCTCGACGCGTCACAACTTTAATTTATGAAAATTCAATATGGTCGTCTTTCACCTTGTGCTCACAGACATGAAAGAGACAGATGTATAAGTTTCTTCGTAAAAAATGGCGAATATACAAAAGGCTTAGCAGGGTTGCATCGGTTATGAAAAAATATATTTAAAGAACGTTTCGTAAGGACGTATGCACTTTTACGTTCTTCGTATTTTTTCAAATTAATATTAATTTTTTAGTACGATATCAACCAATATTAAATATTTTTCTATATGTATATAAAATGTTGAAATCATAAATTCATTTTTTTTATAAACTGGCATGTGTAATTTTAAGTTTTTACAAAATGGGGTAAAAAATAATTTAGTTGATAACCCCACAAAAAATCTACACATGATCTCTTGATAGAATTTGTTTTGCTGGTTTTTCGACAAATGTCAAACACCGCTACTTTATTCGATAAACAATCACATTGTTTACAATACCAATTGCAAGCAGGACAATGAGTGATAAAAAGGTACAAATAAACAAACGCGGAAAGGGTCGTGTAAACCGGGAAGAAATACTTCAATGGAGCAAAGAGGAGCTGATAGCCAAGGTTTTACAATTAGATGCATATAACTTCCAGATAAGAAATTTGTTACAAAAAAAGCTGGGACAAAATGACAGTGAATTTTATGAAGAACTCGCTAGCCTGGACGCTAACGACAATACAGAAAAAGCTCAAGAAACTAAGGCACAACCAATGCAAAAGCCACAGAAACGTAAATTTGATTTTAAAAAGTAATATTAAAAATAAAAATGTCGTAACTGTTCATATACATAGCTATATAATTTGTTAATTGTTCATAGAAGCCACAAGCGGCACGTGCTGATGAAATTGCTTTATTTCGGCTGGGACTACCACGGCTTGGCAACTCAAGAAGATTCAAATGCTACAATAGGTACAAAGTAACACATAATCTTTAAAACTTATTTTATTTATGATTAAAATATTCTCCCAGAGCACCACCTATTTCAAGCGCTAATCCGCACCTGCTTGATCGAGTCCCGCGAAACTGCAAATTACCACCGTTGTGGACGCACTGACAAAGAAGTAAGCGCCTTCTGCCAAGTTATATCAATCGATTTACGCAGCAAATTTCCATCGGAACAACAACTTTTAACTGAATCATTAACTAATGAAATTGATTATTGCGCATTATTAAACCGTGTACTTCCGCGCAACATACAAGCGGTGGCATGGATGCCGCTCCGCAATCCAGTGTACAGCGCTCGTTTCGATTGTGTCGAGCGCACATACCGTTATTACTTTCCAAAAGGCGATTTAAATATAGAGGCTATGCAAAAGGCCTGTGAATTGCTAGCAAGACATACAGACTTCCGAAATTTTTGCAAAATGGATGTTAACAATGGCGTAACAAATTATGTAAGGCAAGTATTTAAAGCTACGGTACAAAGGTGCGAAGTGGAACAATGCGAAAAAAATTCCTTGGAAGGTTAGATCAATGAAATTATAGTTAAAAAAAACGTATATTGATTGTTTCATATTTTATGCAGGATATGCCATGTATATGTTAGAAATAAGAGCTAATGCCTTCCTTTGGCATCAAATTCGCTGTATTATGGCAGTTTTACTGCTCATAGGTGAGGGTAAAGAGCAGCCGGAAGTAATAAGTGAATTGCTGGATGTAGCCAAAAACCCATGGTTAGTATTTATTAGATTTATAATAAAACTTACAACATTTTTCAAAATTGTGTCGTCAGCAAGCCGCAATATACACCGGCTATCGGTTTGCCATTAAATCTCTTTCACTGTGAATTCCGCGAGCATACCATACAACCTACTGATAATGCTGTAAATAATGGGGTTTCAGCAAATTCAGAAGAAGGAGAGGCGCATACAACTACTTGGATATACGGTGATGAACACCTACAAAAACTCATCGAGAATGTGCAAGGTGAATGGATGCAATACAATATCAAGTTAGTGTCATTATTCTAATTTTAATTTGCGATACTTACAAATTTATTATTATCTTATTACAGAAGTACCATGATACGCGATGTGCTGCACCAATTAGAAAGCATATATCAAAAAGAATATCAATCTGCACCAGTACAAGCGCAGGCTTGGTTGTTGCAAGACGGGGTTCGTCCACGTCAATATCAACAACTTTTAAACCGCAAACGTTGTGGTACGTACATATATTAACTGTTTATTCACAATTACTTATTATTCAAAATTGTTACTTTTTACAGAGAGTTTGGAAAATCGCATTGAACATTTCGTTAAAAAGCAGCGTTTGATAGTTACCAATGATCCAGTAGCACAAAGCAACTTAGTAACGAAAACGATGGCTAAAACGTAACACACACACAAAAAAATATTTTAATTTGTTTGTTTATGGGCAATCATATGTTAGCCACTTTACAAAATATCTACGCGCTGCATATGCGGTATATTGTAGTGTCATCTTTAAGAAGAACATATTTGAAAATTAAAAGAGAATGAATGCACTATTTCTATATTTCAAAAAATAAATGCTTATCTTATAAAACGTTAACTCTTATACATAATTACACACACATAAGAATTATATAAGGAGAAACTTCTACTTCGGTTGCACCAAAGCCAGAATACCCTTCACAAATAAAACAGTTTCCATAGAACAACTTGATTTTGATTGGTCAATTTGTATGGCAGCTATATGCCATAGTGGCCCGATCTGACGGGGATTGTACGGTTACTTGGGGCAATAATTCATGCCAAATTTTGTGCAGATATCTTGTCAAATAAAAAAAGTTTTCCGTACACGGACCGATTTCGACAACTGAGCAGCTTTTTGGGGAGAAAAGAACCTTCAGATCGATGTCTTAAAAACTGAAAAACTTGTTTGCGTATACACAGACAGACGGGCATAGTTAAATCTACTCATCTCATATCGATGATTATTCATATATATGTTTATATGGCCTTCGAAGTTTCCTTCTGGGTATTACAATTTCGCGACAAACTTATATCCCGTTCATGGTATAAAAAGCATACCAATAAATAGTTTAGCCATATATAAATCACAATCCATACAATTAGATTTATCTTATCTGCATTTATTTAATACAATAATCCGATTAGTCTCAACAAAAGTATCGCGAGATGATAACGACAGTATTTTTGAAAAACTCTAACAAATATTTGAATTTATGCATATGTATTTGCTTTGCTATCCAATAACTAAAAATGAAGTTGTAATGACGCGATAACTGATCAATTTAGTAATAGCGCTACTGACTTGCGCGCTTCATTGCTAACAGTCAATGCTTTTTGTAGCTTTTTTACAGTGCATACAATATTCTGATATTAATACAGCAGCTGATAAATCGATTTGAATTCGAATGCTTAACACCTTGTTCAGTTGAGTTTTTGCGTTTCTATCGCGCGGTCGAATTTGTGCAATTTCCGCCGATGTTTAAGTTGTGCGTATTGGAGAAATTAAAATTTTGCATTTATTAACAGAACAGCAACAACAACAAAAACGAAGTGTAAGGAGTGTATGCTTTGACACACCAAGCACATAATTTATAAATTTATTTATAAAAAGTGTGACACTTCATTTGTTACAAGCTGACTTCTGGTGTCACAACAGAGTAACGCAACAAAATGCACTCAAGCGGTGGCATGTTGTCCCTGTGCTCACATTATTTTGCAAGTATTTTGTTGTTGATAGTGCTGCAGTGCAGCTACACAGCGGTCAACGCTTACGAGGAAAATGACAGATTTTGCATACGCACTCAACCAATGCTGCTGGCAGATATTGAGAAGCATGTGAATCCTATAGATGATGATCCTAATTGCAAAGTGCTGGCCACAACGCTCACCACAAAGGAGAAGGTAAGAGCAAGAGTATACTATAAGAAGTAGAAAACGTGTACCGATTTATTAAACAATTTTTTAAACGCCCTTTTATCATAACGTTTCTATTGCATTTCCGTTCTAAAGTGGTGCTGCCATACGAAAGTAAAAGTGGCGAAAATATAAGGTTTTTCAAAACAAAAATGCTTATAAAAAATAAAATAATTACCATTATCAAATTAAAAAAAAAAATATAATAATAATATTAAATTAAATATAGATGATAATAACTTAGGGAGAACAAAGTAGCGATTTACGCGACACGAAAAATTTAGCTTTAATTCCACCAGTAGGAACACACAGTTTTAAGTTCCGAGTTCTCCGACATCATAGAATTTAAAATTCATCATAATTAGGACATATTCAGCTGTCTAAGTTTAAGTTGTTTGATATAAATTATATTACTTAGCTATTGCAGTTACATATAAAATATTAAAGTCTTTAAGAATTTATTGTCTAACCACTTTTCTCGCCAAATCGAACGTTTCGCCCGACAGTCGACAGTTTTTGCTTTTGGCAACTTTCATAGTAGAAATGCCGTTATAATGTCAATCGACCTAAAATACTTGTATTAGTGAAACAATTAGTTTATTTCACTAATAAAGACATTAAGCCATAGATAACTATGATTAAACATCAAAAAATAATTTCTATAAAAAGTGCAAGGTCAACTAGCAAGTTGTTCTATTCAATGACCCCACACTGTATATGAAGCTGTTAACAAAATATTCCAGTGCAACTAAATTACCTCACACCAACCAAAAATAGATTCTTCATTGACAAGAACAAACCAAATTTGGTAAAAAAATACATGACATAGAAATGAGCACGAGTACGTAAATATGTGTACATGCATGTGTATTTAAACAGCAAGGAGTTACATGCGCTTGCATATACATATATAGACGCATATGCGCCAGTGCAACAATGAGGCAATGCTTGGCTGGAAAACAAGTTTTCTTAGCAATGAAAATGTCAAATAGCATTAATTTGCTAAACGTTATCGTAAAAACACGGGTTTAAATTTATGATGGGTGTCTGTTACGGTTTTATTTACTACATACATAGTAATAAGTTTACATACACTTATAGTTAACTAAGCTCAAAATTAGTATCTATGAAAAAAAAATCATTCGATATAATTATTAATTTTCTCGGCCTTTTTGTACTTACAGTTCAAATTTAAATATGACATAATGCAACATCCGCTTTTACTAGTAGAAAACTAAATTAACCCTTGTCGGATAACTAGTGCATATCGCTGTCTTATACTTAGAAGCCTTAAATAGCGATCATAAATTAATTATTACTAAATAAAAGCAGTTACATTAACAAAATTGAAAGAAGCCACCATTAACCTCGATGTCATTTGAGGTTAAGTATTAGGACAAATTATAAGTAGTAACCATTTGTACAGAATTCCAAGTCATATCATGTTCTATGATCTAGTGGAGCAGAAATATCTTAAAAATGCATAGCCAGCCACTTTTTTGCATTCTTTGGTTGATAAACTATTCAGAAAATATCAAATGAAAGTAAATAACAAGAAAAGTCGTCGCACCACCATCTAATAACGGTTGAATTGAGTTTACACAAGGTATGTACATATGAAAAAAAAAAACAAAAAAAAAATGTCAAAAAAATCACATTTGCAAGGCAATATTATCTACACTCAATTGTTTGTCTACTCAATTAATTGGCACCATTCGCTTTGATTTCGGCTCGCAATTGTAGGCATTAATGGGATTTAAGTGCTTTCTTTGGAAAGCCTTCTCGCGGCAATAATGATAAGAAATGAAATTTAAAAGAACGCATGGTGTGTTTTATGTGAGTTAAATGAGGAAATGTCGTTATCATAAAAGCGTGGGATATTCCAAAACGAAGAATATGAGCTCAATAGTTGGTTGATAAACAGCTGATTGTTGGTAAATAATTTATGGTTCTAGTATTTATTTACATTTTCTTGTCTTTGTTTATATTTCAAAGATGCAAAAATCATTATTTTAATATGATTTTAGGAAAAAAGAAATACTATTTACACATGTATACGAAGTAACAGATTTTTTAATTCAAAAAGAGCTTAACTGTTGATATTTTACTAAAAATAACCTTTCCTTTTCTAAAAATAACCAATATGAATAAAAACGAAGTACACAAACACAAAAATTGTGAGAGCTCTAAAACTAATCTTGTGGGCTTAGAATTGAACATTTCTTTTTAATCCGATCTGGGTTTCAAGTCTAATTTTTAGATACATTTTTAACTAATATTTTCCCCTTATAAGTAGAATTGGAAGTAAGTGCAACTGCACGTATTATCTTTTTATTTATGTTCAGTTGCTTTAATGTTCTCGGAAGTATCACATTACCAAAATGAGCTCAAAACAACCAAAAGTGGAAGGAAGATACCATATACCGTTAAGCATACTGAAAGAAAATATGAACTATGAAAATATGAGCTTGCAGTTGATTTGCTTAATGAACTAAACCCTCAGGTTTATCGAGTTTTAAAATTGTTTGAACAACACGACAGGTAATTTTGAATTTGTTTCTTCAGGTTGCCTATACATCATATATGCAGGAGTGGAATGAAGATATTTTGCTGGATAATATTTCTAATTCGTGTGAAATTGAGGAATTAGAAGTGCTCGATGATGAGGAGAACGATTTAGATACAAATGTGCAGACAATAAAACCAAGCGAAGCCATCGAAGTATTAAACAGGCCTGTGGATTGGGCTCAATGCGAGAATGTTGAGCAAAATTACTTAAATGTATTAAGACGTTTAAGAGCGAAGGCTCTATTCCAAGTGGTGGAAGCAGCAGGAAAAAATAACCTATTTTTTAAATGCTTATTTGTTTCCTTTATGAATTTGTTTATGTTTGGTTTTAGTTTATAATTAATAAAAACTTTTAAAAGAAGATATGTTTTTTATTTAAAAATTTTACATTCGTAAACGTTAATTAGTTGACGTTTTCCCGAGTGCACTGTATATTAATTTTTCAAATCTAGCAGGCTACTCTTTATCTTTTATTTTCTGTTAAAAAGAAAATCATGGCTCCAGATACAATCATCATACATCATTATTCAATACTCACTCAATCAAATGCCATTTAATTGATTTACATATGATCTTTGACATCCAAATACCGTTATAATAACAAATTACAAAATTTTTGCATTGCAGGAGAGTTTCATGGAGACTATGTGTAAGGATCATGGCACCTCATATAAGGATAGTTACTATTTCTTCAAACTGCGCAATGGCGAACTGAGAGGACGCGGCTCGCACAAAGACATTTGCAATGGTGTGAAAAACCCATTGCTTGCTTGGGTGCCATACAATATGGTGCTGGAGAATTTCGCACAGGAACTGAATCCGAAAGAGGTGAGAAAAATTTAAATTAACGGCAGTATACTATTTTAAGAAGTGTTCACTGAATGCAAATCAAATTATGACAAATAATCACATCACATTGGATCTCCACTTTTGACTTAGTCTGCACAGATATCATGTGACAACAAATATACATAACTTTTCACACTTGGTTTAGAAAATAACAGCAAATGCAAGCATGTGCGACAGTAAGCGTGCAAACAACTCTTTTACTCAACAAATAATATTAACAAATTATTAAATAAATCTCCATAGCTTTTATTTGTATATATTATTATTAACTCTGTTAAACATCTTTCTTAAACTTGACATCTTATTCTGGCAGACGATATCAATTTAAATTGATTATGATAATTAGGGGACTGCAAAATCAGGCGCTACTCGAGCGTTTCGGTTACTTACCCTATAAATTATACGATAAATTGAATCAGATTTACGCACGTCGTTAATATTAATACGTTGGTCATAGCTTAAGTAAATACTTTCGAAATGTAATGTTTAGATAGCATTATACTATTTCAAAGATGACAGATCAGCGATTATCAGTTTGTTTTGAAGTTTAGTCTATTCTACTTATTATGACTGATGGTGAAAGGCCATTAACAAGGAAATAGTTTCGTTCGGACGACAGTCGGGTCTACGTAACCGACACGAACCCGGATTTTTATCCGGCCAAGGACTGTCAGTTCTCTCTTGACGAACAAAAACTAAACTCTATAAGACACTAATTATTACCGCCTTGCTATATGGTGCAGAGGCATGAACGAGGATAACATCTGATGAGTCGGTGTTATGAGTTTTCGAGAGAAAGGTTCTGCGAAAGATTAATGGTCCTTTGCGCGTTGGCCACGGCGAATATCGCATTCGATAAAACGATGAGATATACGACGACATTTGCATAGTTCAGCGAATTAAAAAATAGAGGCTACGCTGGCTAGGTCATGTCGTCCGAATGGACGAAACCCCCCAGCTCTGAAACTATTCGACACAGTACCCGCCGGGAGAAGCAGAGAAAGAGGTTTTAAAGACCTGGTGGAGATGGACCTGACTTCGCTTGGAATCTCCAATTGGCGCCACCTTGCGAAAAGAAGAAATGACTGGCGCGCTGTTGTTAACTCGGCTATAACCGCGTAAGCGGTGTCTACGCCAGTAAAGAAGATAAGGACCGTCAATTCGGCAGAACTCTGCCGCTACGACAACAACTGCAAAGACTGTATTGAAAATTACTATAGTAAATGGCTATCTCTCCGACCTTTCTCGCTTCCTCGCTGCACAGAACTTAACCCTCTTCCCCACTAAATCCAGAGCGACCATATTCTCAAACTGGACCTCAATATTGCAGTCAATGGCGTTCAAATTCTGACTGACAGAAACCCTATAATTTTAGGTGTCACTGTCGACAGTCTGTGCTCCTTTACTCCACATACGACGGCGATTGTTGCCAAAGTACAGAGCCGCAACAAAATCGGCCGGCCGGTCCTTAACTACGACGCAACAATATGGTCGGCTGGATACAGTGAAACGCAGACGAGGAAGCTCCAAACTTGTCAGAACACATCACTCCGAACTAGAACAGGATGCCTTATGAACTCCGCTCCAAGCAGTTCCTGCTGCAGTGCTTTCGCAGAAATCATACCTGTAGTCACCTGCTTGGAACGAAACCGCCTCCTAAGAGCATCAAGAGGTCATTCCTCAACTACGTCGACGACATCAAACAATAAGCCGATCAGACTTCGGACTCAACTAACTTCCATCGTAACGGGAATTAAGTACCCGTTACAACAATAACAAGAAATTAGTTTTTTGGTACACCAACAATTTTATTGTATTCGAAATTTATTTTAATTACACACATATTTTTTAAATTTCGTTTCTCTTTTAATCTACTGTTTAGCAACTGAGTTATATTGGCAAAGCCACTGATGTGGATCGTGCAAAGACGGAGCTCTGTCACTTCAGCCACACCGATCTTGTCACAAACATCACATCTGACCTCTTTGCCTGCATTGTAATGATTTTCGAGGACAACTTTGTAAGTCTAAACATTTAAACGTAACAAGCTTTGCCTTTTATAATCTACGTAATCTTTTATAGTATGGACAAGATTCCAACATTAATGTGCTCGTCGAAATAGAGCCGCTCATGTATGAATTGCGCAACATAACCTATTTGCCCTGGGTCAATGTGACGACCAGCTACAAAACGTTGCTCGATCGCTCCAGTCTCAACAATCCGAATAGCGAGCCGAAGCAAATATATGGCAGCGTAAAATATGGTTTTGTCGAGAAGGTCCACGTTAATGTAAGCACTATATATAATAAAAATTTGGATCATTTGCCATTATTGTTCGAGCATGCGGGCGCTGTATTGGAATTGAATGATTTGGGTGTTGGCGGTGTAGATGTGACGGCGGTAAGCGAATTCATACTGTATGCGATTAGTTGTATTTTTATTAAGCTCTAGTTTCATTCATTAGAAAGCTTATTTTGGACGTTTCATGGACCCACGTACTTCGGTCAAGGTGGAAGTGATCGGTCAGTGGGCCGAGCACCATCAACAATTCAATGCTGATGTGTTCGACTACTTTGGTTATGGCATAAAACGCTACCGCAATGAAATCCATCGTGGCGAGGTTACCTTTACGCGTATTGAGAGCGCCGAACCAGTTTATGAAACACCCGATTCCACACATCTTACGTCAATTACACTACACTCGGGCGAAGAAAAAAAATTCGAACGTTTGGAAATGGCCGACACCGAAAATTTTACACAAACACCCAATTGGGATGTTAACACCTACTACGATTCTCATCCTTATCCGGGTTTCTATCCGTGGTTTGTAGCTGGTAGCATTGCAGTAGCTGTGGTACTGTTGGTGGTGGTATTCAACATGGTGCGCATATGGAGCAAGAAGGAGGAGAAGAAACTTTACAAGTTGGCAGCTTCCTCAGCCTAAGTTTTGGAGATAGTTATGTGGAGCATAAAATATGAGAAAGAGAGAGGCGTGGAGCGCTACGAAAACTTTTGTTATTATAATAGTATTATCGAAGATATTAATATGTTATATAATGAAAACACATGTATGTTGGCATGGAGCATGCTTAAAGTCCCAAAAGGCTTTTGACTATACATTCCAATAAATTAAACATATTAAATTTTTTTTCATGAAAACAAACCAGAGCTAAACTGCTTTAGTATTTGAGCTGATTTTCGTTTCAATAAATGTTGTGTTCTAAAATTTGAAAGCAAAAAAAAATATTATGAATATTTCGAAATAAATATTTTTAAATTCTAACTAGCGAAAGCTTATCTTATTTACTACCTTATAAATGTAGCGTAACTTTTGTAACTTTGTTCCACTGTACGAAATTAGTGATGTTGCTCTTATAAATCTGGCAGCATTAACGTAACAACAAAAAAGCACTACCAAAAATCCTTTCGCTCTTAACACTTTTAGACATGTTTTGTTAAAAGCTCGCTCCCGCTATCTCACTCACACACATCAGCGCACAGTTTGCCAATTTGCAAACGCAAGTCCTGTTGCTCAGTTTACATCATATAAAAGATGAAAGGAAAACATACTCAAATTCCGCCACTACTGTTGTTGCGGCAAAATCTAACTAGAATCAACAACAAAACCTACGAAATCCATTCCAACACAACCCCTGTGTACATATGTTTCTATTATTTTTCTGTTGCACTGCTCTACCAGAGAATGTAAAGTACTCGACTCGTTTACAAATTTAGTTTCGTGTCGGATTCCTTCAGCTTTCGATGTGACACTTCTGTTCTCTCTCGGTTCGCTTGTGAAAAAACATAAAAGACAGAATATTTGCGAAATTCACATAACTTAAATTTCCACAACCATCACGTAAACAAAAAGTGAGACTAAAAATAAAATCTTCAACTTCAAACGCTGTTGTTACTATATCAAAAAGTTCTTTCAATTCTACAATAGTCCAAGCAAGAAATAGTAATTCTCAATACAGTCGCAAAGTTGGCTAGTTGGAAAAGTTTAATTGCTCATTTTAAAGGGGCTAGAATAACAGGGTGGTGTGCAATTTATTGTATTACTACCAGCAAAAATCAATTCGCATATAAAACGAGTGTTTGCCGTGAGTGTGAGTGAATGAAAAAGTTTTGATAAATAAAAAAGAGTGCGTGCATTAAATCGTATGGCAAACGCCGCAACAAAATTTATCTGTGAACTCTCTCTCTCTAACACAAATTTGCGCCCAAATATGGAGCGCGAGTTGTAAAGTGGTTTTAGTTTTTGGTGTTGGCGTTGTCGCCTGGTAAGTAAACATTTTATTTGGTCATAATTAATTTTTAATTACTGAAGTTATAAAATTACCACTTTAAATATTTTGATAAATACAAAAACTTTTACAGTTTCTAGATTTTTAAGTGAATCAGAAGCTATAAACCGCAAGTAAGAAAAATAGCCGCATAATCTTTGGAGATTAAGTAATTATTTTACTTTGAAAGGAATATTTCCATCGAGTTTAATTTTTTCTCATTTTTACATTGGTAATAGCATTGACAGACGGCAGCGTTAAACCAGATTAATTGCATTTTTCGGGATTAATTCAGGAGTTACCACAGCTAACTCCGTTGCTGAATCCAAAAATAACTCTCAAAATTTTAGGGAGTTTGTGAGATTTTCGTTGGCAACATTGTTAAAAATGGCCAATTTTCATCTATTGTGAATGAAATACAAGCAACCCTGACAGCTGTTTATCAAATTCTCAATATAATATCAATAAAACTTCTATGTTATGATGCAGTTTTAAAAATAATGTGTTAATATGTTTTTGTAATAAAAAATGGTTTGGTAAAAATTGGTCGGCTAACAACCGTAATGTTTATCTTCTCTCAATTTTCATTGAAAATATTATAAAAAGGACAATGAGCTGTTTATGAGAGTTTCAAACTCGTATAGCTGCCGTCTGTCACCTACAAATTTGGATCTGATTAAGTGCGCAGTTAATCTGGATTCACGCTGCCGTCTGTCAAGGCTATAACAAGGTTATAATAAAGAGTTATATTGTATAAATTAAAGTTTCCAAGTACGTAAACCGCTTGAACAATGTTTTTGTTTACATAAACATTTGTAATGGATATATAATATTGTAATCATCTGGCAACATTATTTTAATGATATCAACAAAACAGATGATTGCAGTCACCGATAAATATTAAATTAGCATTCAGTAACATCTCTGTTGCACGCATGAATATTAAGCGCCTTATTTCCATCTTTGTTCAGCAAAAGAGCAGATGGCTTGCAAGACGAGCAAAAACTAGTTTCACTACACCACTGTAACAGCCGACTACAGCAACGACAATCGAATCGTCTTTCTTGCACGAAGCCTACTAACGAACGAAACGAAACGAATTCAGCGCACCGCATAGAAAATGCAAACGGCAGCCATTGTGATTCACCGACGACAGAAGAAGACAAAAGGACGTATACAGCGTAAACGCTCTTATTAAAAAAGAAATTTCAGATATATTGCAATAAAATTTCACATAAGAAAATCTAGTTATTTCGTTTTCTTACTGTTTAATGTTTTTATAACGGTTTATATTGCTCTAATTGTATCGTGGGTGCAATTATTATGGAAATACGGTCTTAATTGGTAAATTGGTGTTCGCAAATATATCGGCTGTAGACATAAGTTGTCGAGCGCAAAATTAAACTGGATAAGGTGACGTGAATCGTGTATATCTTTGGTGAATTCCAAAATAAAAAAATTTGATATTCGGAAGATTTCCTAATAAGTAAAGAGTGTAGCAGGTAAGTTATGTGCTACAGCGCTGTGAAATTTTAAAATGTGAAAGTGCAAATAAAGATCTGGTAAATTGATAGATGCATTATTAAAAAGCACTAACAATTCTTCCTATCGCTTAATTTTGTTAGTGCTGTCAAAATTAGTGCAATGCAATAATGTAAAATCAACTAAATTGGTTGTGTTTTTTTTTTTGGAACAGTAGACGTTGCTGCTTCTGCTTTTCATTGCATATTTCTTTTCACTCGCTCGTGCCACTATGTGTCAAGACTAAAAATAACACCATCTCATTTTTGCATGTTTGTAGCAAAGATTAAAATTGCCGCGTAGCTAGTGTTCCCACCATTCATTTTTGTTACGTTGATATTGTAGTGCTGACTCGTTCGGTGCTCACAGTAGTTATTTTTTTTTTTTTGTTAAATGTTTTTGTTTAAATGTTATATATATATTTTAAATTAGACTAGTTGAGACAATCCAAGTGAAAGGATGTAGCAATTAAATCAAAAGGGTGGCCAAACATTCTAAATCTTTGGTTTTTAAAAACAATGTCTTGATAAAAAAGTGGTCCAATTAAAGACAAATTGTAATGTAATGTAAATATTGGATAAAATTGTTTATGTTATTTATACATAGTTATCATTTTATAGATTTGTTTCAATATATGTATGAAAGATAAAAGATGCATTCAATCTATTAATTTACCATAAAGATAAGATGTTAATGACTTTATGTACAATTGCATCTTTGTGCTGAGATACTTATGTTGAGTCTAATATTTATATACATAAAACTATTATTTTAGGTTCTGCGCTATACTTCATAATTTTGATACACATCTAAAAGTAGTAGTCCTGAAGGAAGATGGAGCGTAAAAAAGTTCTTGAGCTGGACAAGATTTGTCGAGTATGCATAGCAGAGCGTAAAGATATGCGTCCATTATTTAGTGAGAAAATCGCTGAGATGCTGATGGAGTGTGCCACTGTAAATATTGAAAATACTGAAGGTTGGCCCGATAAAATTTGTGTGCAATGCGTTCACGCCGTGTCGAGGTGTCATGCCTTCAAGAAACAGGTTGAACGCAGCGACAAAGAATTAAGGGAATACATTAAAAGTTTAACTGTACGTGTGGTCATAGAAGAAACCAATGATATGAAGCTGGACGCATCGCCGCAAAAAATGTTGTCTCAGAAGCCACCTAAATTGCAACTAATACAGCCGCAGACACAATTTCAGTTACAGACGCAGCAAAATCAATTACAATTACAACAACAGCAAATAATTCTACAGCCGCAACAGCAACAGCAGCAACAATCACAGCAACAGCAACAGCATCAGCCTCAAAATCAACAACTGCAACAAGTGCAGCATTTACAACTGCAACAACAACAACAACAGCCAAGTAAACGGAAGGCCGTTAGTACATCACGTAAATCTCAACGGCAGTCGAAAAAGTCACATTTATTGCCACAGCAGGTGCAACAACAACAGCACCAACAACAACAAACACTTGAACATGTGTCGTTGCAAACAATGGTGCAGAATGTAACACCGCCGCGAACACAGGCACAACCTGCAACTCAACATTTGCAAACTACACAAACGTCCTTGCAGCAACAACCGCCACAACCCCAACAACTAATTTCCACAGCCGCCTTGCCACAACAAATTGTTCTACCCAATGGGCAAATAATTACCACAGCGCAAATTGTCACACACGCTGGTCCTCCACAGATTGCGCAGATAATAAGTACGCCGAATGGCTCAACGGTACAAGCAAACCCATCCTCTAACGCTGTTGCTGCGCAACCGCAATTCACGCCACAAATTATACAAACTTCTAACGGACAGACATTACAATTGATACAGCAGCCGAATGGGCAGCAAACATTGCAATTGGTACACGTGATGCCACAGCGTACTATTGCCACTACGGCGAATGGAACAAGCGTGATGGTAACCACTTCCGAAGATGGTACCACGACGATAGTAGATGATGAAACATTGATAACGCCCGACGAGCATCACCTGATCGATGATGAAGCCGATCTGGAAGAAGATGATGAACAAGAACAAATCTGTGAAACAATTGTGGTAGAAGATGATCAGATCACTCATCAGCAGTTGCTAGCTGGCCACCATACAATCGTAGATGAAGATAATTTATCGCAAGGCGAAGCACAAGAACTGGAGTACCTTGAGGATGTAACTGTAACCACCTCGAATGTAGGTCATTCACATCATCAGCAACATCATCATACCCAACACTATCAACAGCTGAGCGATTGTGATGGTGATGCAAGTCAGCAGCAACATATGCAACTGCATGACGATGATGATATTATCGAAGAGATACACATGGATGAAGAGGAAATGCTGGAAGATGATGGTGCAGATGTGATGCATGTGATGGAAGGAGATGGTACCGAATTTATTAGTGATGAAGATGGCAGTCAGCAACATTTGGTTGGAGAGAACGGTGATCCTCTGCAGTACACTGTGCTGGAAGCAGCCACAGACGATGAAGAGCTCGTTGAAAGCGACGTAAAAGAAGTGCTGCAAGCAGCTTGCGGAACGGAAATGCAGAACGTTGTCGATTTTAATCAAACGGTCAGCAGTGTTGCAAGTGGTGGTGGTGGCGGTGGCGGTGGTGTTGGATCAGGTAGCGGCGCATCTGTAGGCAGCCAAACACCAACACCCAAACGTCAACGTAAATCGAATTCCAAAGCCGTTGCCAATTCACGGCAACTAGTTGCCACCGCATCCTCAATAGCGACATCAGGGGCCTCGGACGATTTGGATTTCGATCCCAAATTTATTGCCGAAATTATAAGTCAGCAAACGACTGTGCTCGGTTCCGGTCGCCATGTGTGTAATTTATGCCGTCATGAGTTTAAACAATTTAAAGCACTGCATAATCACATGCACCAACATTCGAATTGGATACGTGCAAATTGCAAGAAGCAACCGCAATGTGAAATCTGTCTTAAAAGCTTTAAGGGTCCAGGCATGCTAAAGATGCATATGAAGACACATCAATCCGCTGCGCGCACACCTACCTGCAACATCTGTAACAAGAGCTTCAAATCAAAAGCGATACTATATCGCCATCGGCAAACGCATCAACTGCGCTCCTATGCTTGCGCCGTGGATAACTGCCGCAAAACATTCTCGATGCCACAAACGCTGCGTACGCATTCGGACAACAAACACCCGAACTCAAAGCAGCCGAGATTTAAATGTGGCGAATGTAGTTTACATTTTGACGATGTCGATATGCTGCATACGCATGTGCAGACGGGTGTGCACTGTGATACGCTGACAATGGAAAATGGTGATGGTGGAGGCAATAATGGTGCCGATGGCTCGGGTGGTGGCAGTATAGACGGTTCGGGTTGTATGGACGGCAATATGACGGGTAACACTATAATTGTTGTTACGCAGGGGTAGGTTCGCTGTTGCTAGGCAAACTGCGCTCATTCCCCACTCGGTCGTTCTCTCTCAGCGCCAGTTTTGTAAATTTGATTGGTTTCCTCTACGAAAAAGAATGCTTTCCCAATGTGCTAGATTTAATGTTTAATTTGTTCAAAACAAAATAAACAATTCAACATTAGAATTAATTAATTAAAATATAGGATTATTTTTAATAGCAATTATTACATTTAAAAAAATACATGTACATATACTTATGTATTAAACAAACCAACAAACGTATGTACATATGAATGAAAAATGAAATTATTTTTAAAATATACAAAATTTACAAACTAATTCATAATTATTGAAATGACAAAGCAAAACAATAAAAATAGAAAACATGAACATGTTTGGTAATAAATAAATCAACGAATATTAAAATGTATTCAAAAAACTGGTCTTTAATTTATTAGACAAATTTTTATATCTTTAATTAAATTAGTTGTTTTTTCTAGCGGCTGAAAGTGTTCTTCAAATAGTTTTAACAAATACAGCCGAGCAAAAAGTCATCAGCCAGTTAATCATTCGGGTTCGTTCCGTATATCGTTATCATTGACTTTTAATTCACTAAGCGGCATTAAACTTTATTTAGTTGCAGTCTAGCGGCTCCAATCTTAGTTCTTGAAAGAGTGCATTTTTGTCGGTTTGGGCTCAAAACAGTCCGGAGAATGGCAGTTTTAAATAGCAGGAACAGCTGGTTTAATATTCGTTAATATAAACTCCTGAATTATGGTCAACATTCCAACACTTCATTGACATTTCTGAACCTCCACAAATTTGTGTTTATTATACATTTGTCTTTACTATAAATATTAAAATTAGCTGAAATCTTGGCGGTTCCAACTTTTTTGATAAACTAAAATAATTTTTAAGAATATGACCTAAAGATTTGAAAATGTAATATACTTTAACATTTATACTATAACTCAATTCTTTCTAGCAAAGCGAGTGGCTTTATGGATATTGTCTTATGTTGTTGTTGTTGTTGTTTTAACGGAGATTCAATCCCCGTTGGGATGGTAAATATCGTTTGTGTTGTCGTCGAGGTCATCTAACGGTAGATATTGTCTTATAGTTTAATACGATCTCTTACCTTTATTCAATGTCGTCTGCCGCTCAAACACGTACTTTCTTTAAAAAGTAAACTCTATGAATCACTTTTGCAACATTTGCAATTTTGGTTTTTTTTTAGTATTTTTTAATTAGGTTTGCAGTTAATAATATTGAAATGCTCGCTAAAAATACTTCCAGTAACACTTTTGTTTACTTTTGTGTTATTGCTTTCTTTAACATTCTATTTGCATATTGCAGAACTTGTTTTTTTTTTTTGCTATACATTTATATTTATATAAATTGCTAACGTCAACAAAACGTGTTTAGTAGACTGTTTTCAATTTTTTGTTCTTATAAAGAAATTATTTGACTAATAATCGCTTATAAGCTGACCGGTTATGGGGAAAAGATATATATGTACATACATATATATATGAGTCAAAGAAGACTTTATATATTCTTGGAAATGTTTCTATACATTTAATATAATTTTTCATAAACTCTATAACGTTTTTATAAAAAATCTCAAGCTTTGAGTTGGTAAATGGGAATTCAGGAAAGTAAATATTTACTTTATGAAAAATAAGAAATATAATCTGTATTTTTTTCGAAAACTAACAGTTGGGCTGAAAAGTTCAAGGCTGATACATAGACGGTCTTACTGTTATTAAGATCATATGACTTTTAGACACCGGCAACTTTCTACAAATACGTTTACGAATTTGAGAGCTGTCAAACTATTAGATATATAGTTTTTGAGTGAAGTAACTTGTATTTGTTTACAAAAAATGATTAAAAAGGCACTTCAAGTATTAATAAAGCAATACTTTTTTGGGTGAAAGTATTGTGGAAGTCAAGGTTTAGCTTGAAGAAAAATAATTTTACTCTGAACCAGGAAAATAAACTGTTGAGAAGTCGTTTAAGTTTAACGGTCGCCACTAAAGAGGCTGATACCGTGGAACACCAAAAAAGTACCAAAATAATTTTGGATGACCGTAAAGTAGAGTTATTAGAACTATCTGAGACCCTAAAGATATTAAAGGAACTTGCTGAATATATGTACATATGTATGTATAGTATTGTGAATAAGTAAGTGGGTGCCGCGCGAGCTCAAAATCGATCTGAAGAGTTTTTTAAGCTGTTAAATCGTAATAAAACCGTATAGATTAGATAAGTAAATGAGGTTGCACTGTGTCCTAGGGTCTATTTCGAAAAAAAACCGAACCTTACGACGATGTGTGACAATGGCTAAAACATGGTACCATCATTTCACACCGGACTGTCGATTGAGTCAGCTTATTTTAAGCTTAAAGACAAATTGTATTATAAAATTAGTATTAAAAATTTGTATGACCGGTATAATTGTTGCACCGCCTTCGAAGATAATTTTTTAAAGAAAAAACACAGAAACTTCAAATTTAATGGGGAATGTTTATTATCATTCGAAGGAACATTATTTGGCAATTATTTTTTGAAGATACGCCTCAGATGGTCCATCCGTTGAATCCAATTTTCGATGACACGTTATAAAATTTCGACTAGTAACAGGCAAATGACACGCGTGATGTTTGCTCCAAGGCCTAAATCGAAGCGGGATTGCCCGCATAGACTTTAGACTTTACATATACCCACAGGAAAAAGTCTAACGGTGTGATAACACACGATCTTTGTGGCCGAACCCTCGGCCCAAAACGGTTACGTTATCATCGGCATCATTTTTAAAGAAATATGGACCGATAATTCCGCCGGCCCATAAACCACACCAATCCGTTTTTTTCTGGATGAAATGGCAGCTATTGAATCTTCAGGTTGCTCTTTACATACCCATTGAGGCAGAAATAGGCTGAACATCTTTGGACTTCCCAAAGGAAATATTATAAAAGTTTTTTTTTTTATTATATTTCGTTGCTAAAAAGGTCACATAAAAAATAACAAGAGACTTGACTGACATTATACATAACTCTCTTAATTTTATTTAAGCCTTTTAAAAAAGTACCCATCACGCGTTCGGCTCGTGGGAAGAACTGGATTTCTTTCCGTTTCTAGGTGTGTATGAATATTTTCCGCGATGTATCGTTTGGAAATCAACATTTAATAAATGTGGCTCGCTTAGCATTCCATTAACATTTCGGTCTCGTAAAAGAAAGCAACAGTTAAATGTTGACATACATACATACGTACAAATGTACTTGTACATGCACTTGTATGTGTATAATTTTTCAATAAAATGTATTTTACATGCAACCAGAAAGTAGGTGTGTGAATTCGTGCATATTTTTGTAAGAAGATTCATAAAAAAAATTTTCCACGCCCTCGCTCTTAATCGAACCATTTTATTGCCAATTAGTGTTTTTAATGTGAGCAAACAGGGAGATACCGAGATTTGACAAGCAAACAAAAGAAAGGAAGAAATTCGTTAAGACGCGTGGAAGTGCTTCATTCATTACCATTACCAAATTGATTCCTTTATTTTTCATTTGATATTTTATTATTGAAAATTGAAGCGGGTAATTCCCAGCAGGTTATTTTTTCAGATTTGTTGTGATGACTAATATTTTTTACCGTTATCTGCACTCTTATTCGTAGTTAGTGAAGAGAGTCACTTAATTTTATTTTTTTATTTTGAGAAAATTTTTGTAATATACTCCAAGATCTTCTGACGGGGAATAACTTGTAGAGATTGGAGTTGCCGTTTAACTACTATTCCAAATCGATCAACATTTTTTAATTGCGCTGCTTCATGTTTTGTCCAGAAAGCATTAAAATACATCAGTCTACCAAAGTACAATCACTTAAGGAGAACATAAGATCTGGCTAAAATATGATACTTACCCTTTGTTGAACTGAAACTGATCAAGAAAGACGTATAGGCTTAAATATTTAAGAGTGAACATAACTTGATAAAAATCCATCTTATTTTAGAATAATTCCCGGACTTATGCCGTTTTACGATTTTCAACTCCACTCAATTGCATTGAAGTTAAGGGGTTACATGGGTTTAAGGGCTTCAAAAAATCGATTTTTTATATTGTCTTCTTAAATTCTACAACATCTCTAGAATATTGTCGTAAGTTTTCAAGTTGATCCGAGTAATCGGAGATACAGCCTTGAAAACTTGTGCGCTCGAGCTAGGCTAAGTGCACCGTCTTTAACGCTTTTTTCGTGAAACTGTGTTTTTGAAGTCGTTTCGCAAGTTTTATCGAGAACTACTCAACCGATCTTAGTGAAATTGTACGCAGGTCTTTGAGATATAATTCTTAAAGACTGGAACGAAGGATTTTATTTTTCGGTAACAAGAAAAAAAATTGTGCGAAATTTTCACTGCAATTTTAATTTTTTTGTAAAAACTTCTGCCAAAAATCCAATTTTCAGTTTTTTTTTCATCGTCCAAGTTCTAAGTTAAGGTTTTAACTAAAACGGGTGTATAATGTAATGCCGACTATCAAACTCTCGAAATTTAGTATTCCGACAATCAAAACACCGCCAAATCAAGATGCCGACAAATGAAATAAAAGGAGACTATTTTATTATAGACGAAACGTCCTGAATCCATATGAAGAGTCGACGCATCTTAAATGTTTTCTACAGAAACTTCAATATTAGTTCTCTAAAACCGAAATAAACAAGAAGAAATCCAAGACGATTTAAACATTCGCAGGGAAAACTTAATAAGTTTTGGATGAAGTTGTATCATTTTAGCTTAAAAAACTATTTGATAGAGACAAATCCAGAGCAAGAAGCTAAAAAGTAAATATTTCGAATTATGTAATTATTCTTTATATATACATATATATATGTATATATTAGGGTGTTTTTTTAACTCTTAATTTTTTTCAATCTCGTCACGAAATTTCTTTGAAAATACCCTACAAAAAATTCACTGAAAATTTTAGCCTTTAATATTAACATTAAGAACCGGACCAAGGCATGTAAAAATTTTCCATAGCAAATACACTACAATCTTGATTTTTTATCTTAAAATTTCTACAGATCAGAGGTATTTTATGGCATCGCTTTGACTTTAGACACATATTTCTCAGAATTGTTCACTCTACAAAAGTGCCCAGTGCAACAAAGTCGTAACTCACACCGGCGAGGTAATAAGGGGCTCTAAACCTGACTTTTCCCCGAAATTCGTATTTTTTTGTTTATATGTATGTATCTCGTAAATGACAAGAGCTATAGAAAAAATGTACATGACAAACTTGTAGGAAATTTTATTTGCTACAAAAAAGGTCCAAGGCCAAAATCGCTATCATTAATACTTCTCGAGATGCTCGGCCTTTTAAGTAAGGCTTTATAGAATTTTCATAGAAGGTATGTAATAAAAAATCTATCCAGAAACTTTAACTAAAATGCAAAATATATAATTATTCATCAATATTTAATTTGTCGCCTTCAAAGTAATCCCAACCAGAAGTAATACACCTATGCAAACGACTTTTCCTGTCCTTGAATCCTTTTTATAATTTTGGGATGACCTTCAGCTCCTTCCGCTTACTTCGTTTTTACTCTTCGATGGTTTCAACGGTGCGGCAATTTTTGTTTGGGGAACAAGAAAATTCACACGCAGACAAATCTGCTGAATACGGTGGTCATGGATTCATGGATTTTTGCCAACGTTTTCACTGACTTGTGACACGGCCGTATTTAGGCAATTTCGTCCTTCAAACGTTCCAATAACGCTAAGTAATAGGCGCTGTAGGTGGTCTTTTATTTTTCAAGATAATCAATCAAATTTATTTAATCCCAAAATATAGATGCTATAACCTTGCCAGCTGACTGTTGCGTTGTTTTACGTTTCGAAGCGGGTCCAACAACTTCAGTCCACTCGGAGGACTGTCAATTTGACTTTGGAGTGAAATGATGAACCATGTTTCATCCATTGTAACTTATAGACGCAAAAATCAACTCGTCGTTGTTTTTGGTCAAAAGTGGGCTCGCACGGCACCTAGTTTACACAGAGCTTTCTCATACCCAGATATTGGCACTTTAAAGCTTCTACTATCTCGAACAAGTTCACTTTACGCTCATCCAAAACTATCTAGCAGACTTTTTTGATGCTTTCGTTGATAAAAATTTCTTCGTGGCGTGTAAACTTGGCATATCAATACTTAATGGTTGATTTTCCTAGGGCAGTAACTGGAAATATCAAGCCAAGTTTTTGCTTCAGCTGTATTTTTCCCTTTAATAGGCTTTCTCCAAACGTACTTTATGATTATGTACCATTATCTTCGTCTGGTCGCAAAAAAATTACGTCATCCCAGGGGGTGGGGGTGGTCGTTTTTATTTCGTTGCAGATGACAGATCAGACACCCATGTTGCTTGTTTGAGCTCTTATGGACCGTGGAGGTCCTCTGTTGGCCACTCGGGTGTAGTGGCGGTGCAGTGTGTGAACTAGGTGCAGTTTGCACAGCCGTAGAGGCTAAGGTGGCAGTAGTGCGTAGGCAACATGGGGCCACGTGACTTGTAGTCCACTCCCTGTGTGTTAAGGCTTGAGCAGGTCTTAAGATGGCTCCATCCATAGCATGTATTACACCAGACCGAGGTGGAGTTTAGATGGAGCCTTTTGGCGCAAACGCAGGAGAAATATTTCTCCGGACCCGAGATGGGTCAATGCCAGCACGTGTCAGGAGGATACGGAGCAACCCTACTGCAAGGCGTTGCTCCAGTGACGAAAAACTTAAATTAATACTCACCGATCCAAACAGGTTAAGATCGCTGAAAATGACCTTGCGCAGCTTCGTTCTGGATACTGTAGCACTGAATGACTGGCGCGCTGTTGAGAACTCGGCTATAACTGCGTAAGCGTTGTCTACGCCAAGAAAGAAAAAAATATGTAATGTAATGACAAAAGTAGATAAAATCGGGCTTTATCTCCTATATACCTATTATACGATTATCAAATTCCCGGTTGGCTTTATACCGTATATATCGCTGACTTTATTTAAACCGTTAAGGTTGGTCTAATGAAATGAAGTTAAAAATTATAAAATTCTTACTCTTCCTTACTTCTGTTAAAATTGATAATATTGTGTATATAATATGTGACCTGGTCTACGGAAAGGGGGCTTAGGTGTCAAAATTAATGAGATAACGTGAAATAACTGGAGGATGGAGTCATGTGTAGAAGTTGGAGGATGGAGTCATGTGTAGAAGTTCACGCAAGTGAGGAAAGTTCTCTGATCGCCATTCACTTGGGAGTGGCCAGAAACGATTCTTTTACACATGGCTCAAGCAGCTCACTATTTCCGGTCTTTGACCAAGTATCCTCTGGGTAGCCTAAGAACATCCGTTCGAAGGCGAGCTAAAGTGAGAAGGCGAAACATTCCCTACAAGGGTTGTGCGCTGGGTTTGGGACCCGCCACGTAAAAAACACCCCCCAGTGAAGAGCTACAACCAGCCTCGGATGAGAGACCCCCCTTTTGATGACGACCATGGCAAACGAAATAAGGACTACGAATTGAGGGCATGCACCTGGAATGTCCGGTCCCTTAATTGGGAAGGTGCCGCTGCCCAGCTGGTTGATGTCCTCGTAAAGACAAAGGCTGACATCACCGCCGTCCAAGAAATGCGATGGACGGGACAAGGACAGAGACGAGTAGGTCCTTGTGACATTTACTACAGTGGCCATATAAAGGAGCGCAAGTTTGGTGTAGGATTCGTGGTGGGAGAGAGACTCCGTCGCCGAGTACTATCATTCACTGCGGTGAATGAACGTCTAGCCACAATCCGCATCAAAGCGAGGTTCTTCAACATATCGCTGATTTGCGCCCACGCCCCGACGGAAGAGAAGGACGATGTGACCAAAGATGCCTTCTATGAGCGCTTGGAGCGCGCTTATGAGAGCTGCCCCCGCCACGATGTCAAAATCGTGCTTGGCGACTTTAACGCCAGGGTGGGCAAAGAAGGTATATTTGGCACTACGGTCGGTAAATTCAGCCTCCACGACGAAACATCCCCAAATGGGTTGAGGCTGATTGACTTCGCCGGGGCCCGAAATATGGTTATCTGTAGTACTAGATTCCAGCATAAGAAGATTCATCAAGCTACCTGGCTGTCTCCGGATCGAAAACTACCAACCAGATCGATCATGTTGTGATAGACGGAAGACACGTCTCCAGTGTTTTAGATGTGCGTGCGCTCCGAGGTCCTAACATCGACTCGGACCACTATCTTGTTGCAGCTAAGATTCGCACCCGCCTCTGTGCAGCAAAAAACGCGCGCCACCAAACACAAGGAAGGTTCGACGTCGAGAAGCTGCAATCACAACAGACAGCCGAACGATTTTCTACTCGGCTTGCACTCCTGCTCTCTGAGAGCACTCGTCAACAACTCGGTATAAGGGAACTGTGGGACGGCATTTCAAACTCCTTACGTACAGCTGCAACCGAAACCATTGGTTTTCGGAAAGTGCAAAAGAACAGCTGGTACGACGAGGAGTGCCGTGTCGCAGCGGAGAGAAAACAGGCTGCCTACCTCGCAACGTTACGATCGACCACTACACGTGCGGGATGGGATAGATACCGAGAGTTGAAGAGGGAAGCGAGACGCATTTGTAGACAGAAGAAGAAAGAGGCTGAAATGCGTGAGTACGAAGAGCTTGATAAGCTGGCCGACAGGGGTAATGCTCGAAAATTCTACGAAAAAATGCGGCGGCTTACGGAAGGTTTCAAGACCGGAGCGTATTCCTGTAGAACCCCCAAAGGTGATCTAGTCACTGATGCCCAGAGCATACTTAAATTATGGAGGGAACACTTCTCCAGCCTGCTGAATGGCAGTGAACGCACAACACCAGGAGAAGGAGAACCCGATTCCCCAATCGATGACGATGGAGCAGACGTTCCATTACCCGACCATTAAGAAGTTCGAATAGCAATTGCCCGCCTGAAGAACAACAAAGCGGCAGGGGCCGACGGATTGCCGGCCGAGCTATTCAAACACGGCGGCGAAGAACTGATAAGGTGCATGCATCAGCTTCTTTGTAAAATATGGTCGGACGAAAGCATGCCCAACGATTGGAATTTAAGTGTGCTATGCCCAATCCATAAAAAAGGAGACCCCACAATCTGCGCCAACTACCGTGGGATTAGCCTCCTCAACATCGCATATAAGGTTCTATCGAGCGTATTGTGTGAAAGATTAAAGCCCACCGTCAACAAACTGATTGGACCTTATCAGTGTGGCTTCAGACCTGGCAAATCAACAACCGACCAGATATTCACCATGCGCCAAATCTTGGAAAAGACCCGTGAAAAGAGAATCGACACACACCACCTCTTCGTCGATTTCAAAGCTGCTTTCGACAGCACGAAAAGGAGCTGCCTTTATGCCGCGATGTCTGAATTTGGTATCCCCGCAAAACTAATACGGCTGTGTAAACTGACGTTGAGTAACACCAAAAGCTCCGTCAGGATCGGGAAGGACCTCTCCGAGCCGTTCGATACCAAACGAGGTTTCAGACAAGGCGATTCCCTATCGTGCGACTTTTTCAACCTGCTTTTGGAGAAAATAGTTCGAGCCGCAGAACTAAATAGAGAAGGTACCATCTTCTATAAGAGTGTACAGCTGTTGGCGTATGCCGATGATATTGATATCATCGGCCTCAACACCCGCGCCGTTAGTTCTGCTTTCTCCAGGCTGGACAAGGAAGCACAGAAAATGGGTCTGGCAGTGAACGAGGGCAAGACGAAATATCTCCTGTCATCAAACAAACAGTCGTCGCATTCGCGACTTGGCACTCACGTCACTGTTGACAGTCATAACTTTGAAGTCGTAGATAATTTCGTCTATCTTGGAACCAGCGTAAACACCACCAACAATGTCAGCCTAGAAATCCAACGCAGGATAACTCTTGCCAACAGGTGCTACTTCGGACTGAGTAGGCAATTGAGAAGCAAAGTCCTCTCTCGACAAACAAAAACCAAACTCTATAAGTCACTCATAATTCCCGTCCTGCTATATGGTGCAGAGTCTTGGACGATGTCAACAACGGATGAGTCGACGTTGCGAGTTTTCGAGAGAAAAGTTCTGCGAAAGATTTATGGTCCTTTGCGCGTTAGCCACGGCGAATACCGCATTCGATGGAACGATGAGCTGTACGAGATATACGACGAAATCGACATAGTTCAGCGAATTAAAAGACAGCGGCTACGCTGGCTAGGTCATGTTGTCCGGATGGACGAAAACACTCCAGCTCTGAAAATATTCGACGCAGTACCCGCCGGGGGAAGCAGAGGAAGAGGAAGACCTCCACTCCGTTGGAAGGACCAAGTGGAGAAGGACCTGGCTTCGCTTGGAATATCCAATTGGCGCCACGTAGCGAGAAGAAGAAACGACTGGCGCGCTGTTGTTAACTCGGCTATAATCGCTTAAGCGTTTTCTACGCCAATTAAGAAGAAGAAGAACGTGAAATAACGGTGAACGGAGAAATAACGAGATAGCGGTGTTTCCCAGCTCGCACATTAGCTCCCTTTTCGTAGACCAGGTCACATACATATACTCTATAACCTGCTCATACAAAGCTATCAATTGCCAACAATGTATTACCGTTGAACAGCGATTAATCGAACGCTTAGTTTAATTACTCGGAATGCAATGATGTTTCTTTATTTTCAACTCATTCCGAGTGGAATAGTACGAAAGGTATGAGGTCATCAGTGAGCTAAATTTTAGCAGGAAAACATGTTCAGTCTATAATTTATATGTACAGGGCTTGCATCTTCTGACAACATTTTCTTTCTTAAAAAATTTAGCTGGGGAAGCAAAAATAAAGATTTGCAATTGAATTCAACAGAAGAGAGTATACATGTGAATATATATGGGGTATTCCATACCAAATCGACCACTTTTGAACCCGACCCCTTTAGATTTTGCTGAAACTTATCATCCTTTTCTACCCTTTGAAAAACATTTTTGAGAATTTTTTCAAAATTTTTTGTCCAACTTCAAAAAAGTTATGAATTTTTCAAAAATGTGAAAAAAGATATTGACTTTTGGGGATTTTTTTTTAGATTTTTGTTTTTGAATGAACTTTTCGAAAAAATACACGAAAAAAATTTAACACGATCAATTATATAAAATAATCGGGTTTTTTAAGTAAAATCGTCATTTTTTTTTGGAAGTTCGCCATTTTTTTCCCTCAAAAAAAACTTCAATTAATTTGACAACTATCCCTGCTAATCCCGGAGTGGGCCGATTTTTTTATATTTTTTTAATTTTTGAAAATTTGACAATTTTTTTTTAAATAAATTTTTTTTTTTCTCAAAAAAAACTTCAATTAATTTGACAACTATCCCTGCTAATTCCGAAGTGGGTTGATTTGGTATGGAATACCCCATATATATACATATATTATATCGGGTGATTTTTTAAGAGCTTGATAAATTTTAAAAAAAAAAAACGCATAAAATTTGCAAAATCTCATCGGTTCTTTATTTGAAACGTTAGATTGGTTCATGACATTTACTTTTTGAAGATAATTTCATTTAAATGTTGACCGAGGCTGCGTCTTAGGTGGTCCATTCGGAAAGTCCAATTTTGGGCAACTTTTTCGAGCATTTCGGCCGGAATAGCCCGAATTTCTTCGGAAATGTTGTCTTCCAAAGCTGGAATAGTTGCTGGCTTATTTCTGTAGACTTTAGACTTGACGTAGCCCCACAAAAAATAGTCTAAAGGCGTTAAATCGCATGATCTTGGTGGCCAACTTACGGGTCCATTTCTTGAGATGAATTGTTCTCCGAAGTTTTCCCTCAAAATGGCCATAGAATCGCGAGCTGTGTGGCATGTAGCGCCATCTTGTTGAAACCACATGAGTCAACATTTAAATGAAATTATCTTCAAAAAGTAAATGTCATGAACCAATCTAACGTTTCAAATAAAGAACCGATGAGATTTTGCAAATTTTATGCGTTTTTTTTAAAAAAAAGTTATCAAGCTCTTAAAAAATCACCCGATACATATATGTATATACTAATTATACCAGTAAAACTCGTCGCTATGCTATCTCTCGTTGATTATGCCAGTTTATGTGAATTATACCAGTTGGTTGTTTGATTCGCTACATAGCATAATTTCCGAGAAACGGAAATGAATTTATAGCAATTACTTAGCTGAGACTTAACGCGAGTTTTCCTATCATAAATAACAAAAAATACATTATATTCTGAATAATTTTATGGCTTTTGAGACATATTAAACAAATGATCTGTTCGCGGCATTTTTTTGTAAATGTTCGCAGTTGTTAACGAAGCGTTTTTATGTACAAACATATAAATCTACATACCATATATGCATATATATTTATTTGTCTTCACTGACGAGTGTTTACTAGAAAAGTTCACTGACTTATATTTCTTTCGCACTTTTCCCCATTCACAGACCAGCTAATATAATATAAATAAAGTTTACAGCTGACGGTTAGTCAAAGAGACAAAGGCGTGATACGGCTTATCACTGACGACACCGTAAGCTACATATGTTAAAAGATAAACATTGTGACAAAAGAGTGCCCCAAATTGTAGTTTAAATTCTCCGGATAAATGATATTTTAAAAATTAAGTTGGTAGGACTGTCCTTGATTACTATGCCAAATATGAGCGTGATTCTTCAACCAGTCCTAGTAGTACGTTGCGATTTTTACAATGGATAAAAATATCGAACAAAGAATTTGTCTCAAATTTTGTACTTCCCCAGCGGGATATGGTAGACATTGGTAAGCGAGCAAGGCAAACGATCGCTTACTCCGACCGATGAAAATTAACACGGCGATGTCCTACGAAAAGTAACAGATCACCCCTTTCGCTTACCATAGGGACGAAGAATTCTTCGATGCCACAGTTAACGATTAATTCTTCGATGCCATAGTTAACGAAGAATTCTTCGATGCCAAAGTAAACGAAGAATTCTTCGATGCCACAGTTACCGATGAATTCTTCGATGCCATAGTTAACGAAGAATTCTTCGATGCCATAGTTAACAAAGAATTCCATCATGCCACAGTTAAATTCGATACAATCGTTATAAAGGTTTTATTTTTTGCGAAATGCACTTAAAAATTGTTATAACAAAATGTGTTTAACTGAACTGAATTATTACAAATTGAAATAGTTTAAAAACGTTAAATACATATTATATATGTATAGTATATATAAAATGATCAAAGGTTGAAAACAGCAGGTTTTAAAAAACGTTAAATATATATACAGGCGGGTAACTAGCGGAAAGAACCGGGATGCTGCGAAAGCGGAGATGTTGGTCGAACGACGTCGTAACGAAGAAAGCTGCGCGAGATCCTTTCTCGTTCCTTTTTGTTCGAATTGGTATGCTGCTTTTAATTTTGTGGCTGAGCCTCTTTTCGTTTTTTATCCAAGCAACGAGACTTGAAGAAACGGCCTTTGGCGAGTTTGATACTTTTTTGAATTTGGTGTATATACTCCGACTCGGTGAAACCTTCAACTTTCACACATTCTACAAAAAAAGTTGAAAGAGTATGTTTTTAAATGTCTTTTTGAGAACATTCTTTTATTTTTTATTCTAAGTTTAAACACAAAAAAATAAACAAAATTTTTAATTAAAATAGTAGCTCACCTGATCACGACAAACTTTTTGCTTGATGATTTGACGAAATAATGAAAAAATTTACTTATAAATTTTATTCCATCAATTTGTATTTGTCGTTTTTCATGTACTTACTTGATTTGTAAATATGAACACAGTAGAATTTAGCCGTATAGCTTACTTTTATGCATTACCTGGTATCGAAGAATTCTACATAGGATTTTCTTCGAAGTATTCTTCAAGAAAAATGTAAGCGAAGTTCCGCATAGCTTACTTTTATGCATTACCAGGTATCGAAGAATTCTACATCGAATTTTCTTCGAAGTATTCTTCAAAGAAAAATGTAAGCGGTGAACCATTATCCCGCTGGATCCAATCAAATTTCGAGTGCGGAATCGCTGTGTTTCAGTTTTATCAAAAACACAAACCTACGAGTGATACGAAGCCTTCAAAGACGGTCGAGAGATCGTTGAAGACATGCCTCGTTCTGGACGGTTTTTGACCTCCGACCTGATGAAAATATTAAAAAAGTGAAGGATATGGTGCTTGAAACTCGTCAGACAAGAGAGCTCGATATCTCTCGTGAGTCCGTTCGAATAATTTTGGATATTTTGCGTATGAAACGCGTTATTGCTCGACTTGTCCCGATAAACCTGAATATGAGAAAGAAAAGACCAATGTAAACAGGTCACTTTGGACATGCTTGATCGTGCGAATTTCGATCCCATATTCATTGAGAACATTATAACTGCCGATAAGTCTCGGGTTTATGTGTTTGACATACTTACATACAAGTCAACAATCATCGGAATGGAAAAACGAGCCGAATCAAAAAAACATGCAAAAGCATGAATATATTCCAGAGGACAGACAGTCAATAAGGAGTTCTAGTTCGCTGTACTGAGGTGTTTGCGTGAGGACATCCGTCGAAAACGGCCGGAATTGTGGAATAACAATTCATGGGTTTTATTCGATGATAATGCACCATCGCATCGAGCTACAATTGTGATTGAATTTTAAACCAAAAACGCAATGAATAGCATCGATCAAAATTCGCTGAAGGAGCTGAAGGCCATCCCAAGGCCATTACGTTGAAGGCTACAAAATAAATATTTATGAATAATTAAATATTTTGCCTTCTATTTACAATTTCAGGGAACTTTTTTGTCACAATGTACACATATGTATTGTAGGGGCGTGTTTTGGCGAGATATTGAGAACATTTTCTGTGATTTGCGTTAAATATGAAATATGTATGTTTGTATGTTTGATTTACGCACTCGGCTACTTTTATCGTAGACTCGTATTTTGCGGTTGTAATACGTTTTTGGTTGACTAGAGCATTGTAACTTTGGCAATTCTGTTTGTGGTTTTATGGTTTCTGACTTTCAAGTGCTTGTAGATAATGTGGAGGTGTAAAATTGTGTGTATGAATATATATGCTTATATTATACTCGTCAGATATTGGCTGGCATTTCATTAAGTGGATATTTAGGTCAGTCGTAAGGTCATTCAAATATGCGTGGTAGTCTAATAAATAAGATCATTGCTCTTTTGTGATTTTTTAAGTGCGTTCGTAATTATCCGCATCTTCCGCAGAATCTTTCTCTCGAAAACTCGTAACCTCGACTCATCAGATGTTGTTATCGTCCACTGCACCATATAGCGGGGCGGCTATAATGAGTAACTTATAGAATTTGGTCTTTGTTCGTCGAGAGAAGACTTTACTTCTCAATTGCTTACTCAGTCCAAAGTAGCACCTGTTGGTAAGAGTTATTCTGCGTTGGATTTCGAGGCTCACATTGTTGTTGCTGTTAATTCTGGTTCCAAGATAGACGAAATTATCTAGGACTTCGAAGTTATGATTGTCAACAGTGACGTTGGAGCCATGTGGCAAGTGCGACGACTGTTTGTTTGATGTGAGGAGATATTTCGTCTTGTCCTTGTTCAGAACCGGTCCCAGTCTGGAGCGTTGTTAAGGCCAATGATATCAATGTCGGCAGCTGTATACTCTTGCTGAAGAGTGATCGATCTGAACTTTTCGATCGAGAGACAGTAAAGTAGTTTTTTGAAATTTCTTGTGCTGGAATCTACTACTACGACGTTGGGTCATATTGTTTAGTTTGTGTATCATAAGGTAAAAGAAAAAACGATATTCGAAATTTGTACGACTTTCGGGTTACTTTTCGTTCGTTAAATGAATCTATTAAGTGGTTACCGGTATTAAAGATTTTGTCAAGGTTGTAAGTGTAACTAACGAAATGCCGACTTTTGTACTAACACTACATTGGGTGTCTATTTTGGTTAACGGGGCGAGTAGGTAGTGGTAAAGAACCTCCTTAGTGCCCGAGTCATGCTGTTGATGCATGTGACTGCATCAAAAATAGCTCAGAGGCCACCCTCTAATGCCATACAAAGGGGGCAATGCTTTTCAAATCTCAACTGCTCGACCTTTTTGTCATCAGATTTTACTTTCCCCATAGAAAGAGGGTTCAATTTTAATGATAAGTTGATACAGTGATACTTAAGAGTTATCGATTTATCGAAATAAAAGGTAATGTGAGTTCCATTTAAAAACAATTTGTATTCTACATACATAGTCGTAATCTTTCTTTCTACAATACAAAAGTATGTATGTACATACATATATATGTACACATCGTAAATTACTTGTGGTCACGCGTAGTTTTTTTACAATTCGTAAAACCCACCACTGTCATGGCCGATCAGGAAATGGTTCAATTGCCCGCATTAGCACTTGTGTCTATCATCTTAGTAGTAACTATTTTACATAGATACATGTATATGCTTATTCTATACTATTTAAATATATATAATAGGGCCGATCAAAAAGGGAAGGTTTTGTTTTTTGCTTGGTACTCTGAAAAATTGGTTGATAGACATCTCTAGGAAAGGCTATCCAAGTATGAGCTCTTAATCGTTGCAAGAAGATTCTACGCCTAACGACTCGCTTTATTTGGGAGAGAAGGTTCCAAGACAAACTAAAGGTAGACTGTTGGCGGAAGCCTTCCACACACTAGCGGAACTTGCAACATCTACACAGAAGGATCCAAGGTAGCCAATGGAGTGGGAGTCAGACTTATTGCTCGGAGATGGATCTCAGGCGACCCTTCAAGCTTCCGGATTACTGCAGTGTCTTCCAGGCGGAAGTATTTACAATTGGGAAAGAAAGCCGAGAAAGGTAACAACGTAGGAAATAACATAAAAATGATAAATATATACGTTGCATATATACTAGGTTCCAGACCACAAAGGAGTTCCGGGTAAAGAAGCAGCTGATAAGATTGCCAAAAGTACCTTTCCTCTGGCTATTGAACAAATACAGGAAATACGGAAGTCACTAAGAACGATATACAATGAAATTTACGAGGGCGAGATGGAATGCGTTAAGTACATGCAGGATCGCCAAGATCATGTGCAATAGACCCTTAAGAAAACTCATTTGCTTCTTACTCACACGTTCTCGAAAGGAATGCCGGACGGTTGTTGGCCTCTTGACAGGCCACAATTAACTAGTATCACATGCGAGCCGGATGGACATAAGTGATAACGATACATGCAAAAAGTGCAGAGAAGTTAACATGAGAAAGACGCTGGAACACCTTATACATATGGTTTTGTTCAGCACTATCTATAACTCGACTCAAGTATCCAGAAGCTTCGAAGTTCAAATGACTGGACGAAGTATCAAACGTAGACATCAATTCACTCTTAAAGTTCAAATTAAACTGAACCTCCATCTGGCATTACTAAAGACCAGTAGGTCTATGTATGACGTGATAGCCGGCCAGTATAACCTAACCTAATGCTTCTCTAAAAATGTCCACAACATTCAAGTTTCTTGACGCACCCTAATACATATACAAGTAGCATCTGTAATACCACACGTGTGTTGTAAAGAAATTTACAGTTGAGTGCATGCGCTTGACAGTCGCCGAACATTCGACGTTACGTAACATTCTTTGATACATATCTATGCTTCTCTGGATTCACTATACCGGTAGTTCTTTGACACTTGTTTGGCATACGGGTATGCGTGTTTGGGCTTAGTAAGGTACATTAAACCCGCATGCAAATTATTTTCCTCGCAGAAGGTGTGAGTTACAATGATAAACTTTGGAGTGATGTGTTCTTTGTAGAACAGGGTAAATAGTTTTTCAAAGCAAAAAAAAAAAATCATAGTTGGATGAAATTCATTGGAAAAGAAAATGAAATAACAAAAATAAAAGGAACAAGAAGTTACGTGTGATTTGAGGTCTGGGCAAGGAAGGGGTGGTGGTTGCAGTTTTATAAGTATTTTTCTTCACTTCATTTTGACTTAATATCGGAAAAGGTTTCTAATTTTCAATTGAAAACTCTCACGTCAAAATATCAGATGTTTTCAAAAAGTCTGTTTAACAGGGACTTTTTTTTGACAGTTTTTCAGAAAATTTGATTATTTCTGAATGCATAACTTTTATATAAAAAATGGCAAACTGTTTCCTCTCAAACTTTATATCACAATCTCTTACCGTATTATGTTTTCTGCCATTTCACACGCTTATAAAACACATTGCTGTGATTGACAGTTCAATCGCGATACTGTGACAACTCATTCATATAATCACACGCTGCAGCTTACAAACTCTCGCACTTTAATGTGCGTTTATGCGCTCTCATGCATGTCACTCGTGTCACAAGAAGTGAGCGCATACCAGCTGATTGTGACAGCTATCAGCTTTCAAACGGCATAACGAAAGAGCGGGCTATAGCTGATATGAAATGTATTCCGATTTATATGTATTTACGCGGTTATGTGTTTATACAAAGCAGATCAGTTTCAAGAAAAGCATCAGAAAATATTATATGTTGACCGTACAAAGGAAACGTAAAAAAATTTAATATTTACACTACTTGATACCTCTCGCGAGTCCATGGAATGCAGGTAACTGTGTCAGCGCGCCAAAAAGGCCAAACGAAACGGAAAAGAAATTTGACCGCACTCACACCGCACCATAGCTGGGGTTTCATTTGCATGCTTGGTGTTTTCGTTTACATTTCATTTTTATTTTTAGCCAACTTGCCTTTATTATATAAGTAATAGTAGGTAAATAAAGGCTTAAGAGCATAAAGTGGCTTATGGAAAAGTGTAAATATGTTTTTGTTATGCAAAGCATCTGTTGTTGGAAAATTTTGCACTGGTTCTTCGTATTAAAAAATATATTTGTTTACTTACGCTTTTTAATTATAACTCACCGAGTGGAAGGGATGTTTACATCACTTCCTTGTTTATTGTTTTCGTTAATAGAAATGTAAATTAGTTTCTGCTAAATATTTCATTATTTTTATATTTTGTATACCCAGAAACTTTTGTGGTACATTTTTGATGCTAAAAATAAAAGTATTTGCTTCCGCGCTAAAAAAAACTTTATATTTGGCCATAACATACCCTTCATACTATGTGTACATACATGTAAGATTTTAGGAACTTGTTAAGACTATATGTATATGATTCATATTTGCTGAGGAAAGTTTGGAAATTTCTGCGTAGGCTTAATTAAAATGGAACAACTAAATGCTCAGTCTCCTTTGAATTTGTACTAAAGCCAAATTTAGTTGACTTTTGAAGTGGTTAACCTTATCTTAGTGCACCAGTATAATTTGGTCGACGGCGGTGAGGACCAAGAAATTTGATTCTATTAACTGCCAGCCATCAATTATCGAATGAAATTAAAATACATATTTATTTTCACTCCTGCCTCACTCATTTTTTTTAACTCACTCAAGTCCAGACTAATTAGATGATATTGGCGAGCTGAAGTTATGAACTGTTTATATCCAGTTCACTAAATAAGCAATGGATCTGAGGTCGCAGCGCGACTGCCATGAATATATCCCACGCTTTGTAATTCGAAAAACGGGATAACGGGACAACTGGACAACTGGAAATTCAGATATGCTTCTATACTACTATGAACAAAAAATTGTTAAACTTCGTTCATAATTTTAAAATTCCTAATTTATTGTTCAAAATCTATGTGGTCCCTCTCAATGTAATCTCCTTGGCTCCAATACACTTGTGTCAACGTTTTTACCAATCCTCGAAAGTAAATTTTCGGAATAGTCTTCAATACGCGTGTCTTCAATTGACCCAAATGGTTTCCCCGGCGCGCCCGTTTGAGTTTGCTGAATAGCCAGAAGTCACGCGGTGCTAAATCAAGCGAATGCGGTGGTTGCGGCACGATATGGGTTAAAAAATGCAGGGAGAATCAGCAGTCAGAATCAGGGAGAAACAAAGAGTTGTCGGCCTATAATTCCGGCATCTTTTTGCAAATAGCTTCAGGCAAACTACGCATTACACTCAAAAAGTATTCCTTGTTGACAGAATGAAATTCGGTGCACCACACCTCGATAATCGAAGAAAACTGTCACATTACCGAGATTATTGACCTGCTTTCATGCGTTTTTTTTTGGCTTCGGCTCACCTTTGCCACGATATTCGGCCGGTCTTTTCCGGGTCGTAAGCATAGTTTCATTATTCATCGCCATTAATAATACATACTTTCATGACATCCTGGTAGTCGGAAAGCATTCTTTTATAGACGTTAAGTGATGCTGTTTTTTGAACAAATGGAGTGATTTTGGAACCAATCGCGCTTTCACTTTTCTTAGGCCCAAATGATCTTTCAAAATAGTTTTCAATGATCCTTTCGATATTCCACTGACGATGTCAGTAAGATCCCTGACTGTTAACTGTCGATTCTCAAGCACCAATGTCTTTATTTTATTGACGTGTTGATCATCAGTTAAGGGGGTATTCTGGTCTAGAAATTTAAAAAACCCGATTTTATATTTATATTTTCAAAGTATAACTATTCAAGAATATGTGTACAAGAGGATTTTTCAAAATTCAAATTATTTTCGGAGATATAGGCACTTTTATGACCCGGAATGCAAACTGGTTCGGCCGGAACTAGTCGAACAAAAGACATTACGCGAAACTTTAAACGCGTTTTTCTCAAAACTGACTTTTTCGGAACGATACCCACAATTTCTCAGGTTCTACTGGGCCGATTTACATGAAATTTTTATAAAGTCTTCTTAATAGGCTTGTCTATGGTTGTAACTAGCCCCATCCCCAAATTTTTATTTTTATTATTTTTAAAAAATTCGAAATAGTCAGAAAAAGTGATCCAAAAAAACTTTTTTTTAGGCAGTCGCCATTTTGTGAAAAAAAATTTTCACCACTTTTACGTAGTTCCGGAAATTGCGACTTTATTCTAGATTAATAATCTTTTTTTTTTGTTTCAGATAACTAGGAGAGTTGAAATCATGGGTATGGTCACGTGGAAATTTTTAGAGACCCCCCACTTCGTCAGCTCATAATTTTTGAAATTTTTTACTTTTTTTAGTTTTTAATTTTTTCTGTACTCTTCTAAAATTAACAAATAACTAATAAAAAATGGATAGTAAAAATATAAATTGCCTTTTTTTTACGAAACTTTAAAAATTACCTGAAATTCATGCTTCTAGACCAGAATACCCCCTTAATGTTGATGGCCGTCTTGGACATGGTTAGTCGTCTTCCGTTCTCGACCCTCTTTTAATAATTTGTATCAATCAAAAACACTTGCTCGGGGACAAATAATATTCACCGAAGGCCTTTTCCAACATTCTGAACATTTCGGCACCAGAAATCTGATTCCGCACAGAAAATTTAATGAAACTTCTTTGGTGAATAATGTCACTCATCGTAAAAATTCACTTTATATACTTCAGAAAGACAAGCTTATACTCAACACTAGTGACTATTTTGATGAGGTATTTGGCACAGATGTCACTAACAGTCAAACAAACCTAGAAAAAAAAATTTCTGCGAATGGGGTTTCGGACGAAATTTAAATTAACAAGTCTTACTATTTTTTGCCATTTTAAAAGAAAACTTCGCTATTTTTCAGCTTATGCAGGTATGCTCTTGATTTAACATCACTTCCTTTGCTTGTCAAAACAATCTAATACCAATTAGTCATCTAGATAAGATAATCTGTTTTAAAGAGTTTACCGACGAAATTTGAAGTGTTGAGATTAATCATCTAAAAATATAAAAAAAATACTCCATACATCAGTATAAGCTGTCATATCACAAAAAAAAAAAAACAAAGAAAATCGAACGTTTTGCAAAACTCGTTTGCCTGATAAAACTAATTTTAGAGCAAGAAATAATATGATAACCAAGGAAAAAGCACCTTTGCCTTTTTTAGTATCTTCAAGTTATTTGCAGAACTCGTCTTTACGATCTAGGCAGCCGATAAAAAACCAAACGGTGTTCCCAGCAAGCGCACTTTTAGATTACTATTTGTAAATACTAAAAAAGCGCATTTTTTACTTTTTGCTTTATGATTTAATTATTGTTCTTATATTTACTTTTGCAATCATACATTTTATTTTATGAAGTATTGCTTGACGTCAATGGTTCTTTTTTACTTTCTATTTGATTGTCGACTTCCCCACATTAGATATAAAAAATATAAATAAGTATAGGTAAAATCAATGTTTCTTTTCTGTTTTCTTACAAAATTATTATGTTAAATCAAAGCAAATATTTGCATTAGCTGTAAAATTCCTGAAATTTCTACGAAACCCAAAGTAAACCAAACTCTACAGTTACAAATGTTAGACTTCGGCGATAAGGAAGGTGAAATTTATTGGCGGCAGCATTATCAAGTAATTCCAAACATCGCCCAATTAATACTCTTTAATCGCCAAATAGTCATGGGTAAATTGTGACAGTGGCTTAGTGAATTACCTGCCATTGGAAGAAATGGAAAATGCGTAGAAATTTTTAATAGAGGTTAGTAGGGAAAATACTCGTATATATTATATAATTTTTTTCACTACTACTAACGTTCTGTAGTAAGCTCTGTGTATGAAATATTACATTTTCTTACTTTTAAATATTCGTGCTCGGAGCTAGTACGAAGAATAAGGAGCTTAAGTTAAGTTATGTTTTTACTGAAAAATGTAGATTTGAAAATAGGAAGCTTTTATGGAAGTCTAATATTGAAAAAAGAGCAAGAAAGGCGTTGATTGCCTTGGAATGCTGCTGAGGAGCCATTGGCAAAAGTGGTTCTCTGGCTCTCTTAGTCTAGCCCATTAATTTTTTATGTGGTGTTTGTGTGGTGGAGGCCCTAGAAAAGACCACACTTGCAGGGAAGTTCGAGAGGGTTCAACGAGCAGCGCTCATAAGCATTTGTGGTTTACTAAGGTCCACTTATACCATGGCACTAAAGGTCATTTTGCAAATAGTGCACACAGATATCGTCGGCGCCAGGCTACAGCGGAATCGCAGGTAACTGTAAAGCTGATGAGCAGGCAAGATATCCTTCCTAGCCTTAGCTTCGCTATCCATTTATTAGGAACGAAACGGTGCTCCACTTTCCTTCTGTGTTCTCCTACTGCATAGATGGGCTTCGCGGGAGCCCGCGCTACCGTCGGTTTATACGTTGTCGCAAAGTCGTTTGGGCCTAAGATTGATCGTAAGAGATGCAGTGAGCTCTTTGCCCTCAGTAAGGCTAGCCTCCTGCTCTATAAAGCTGAGAATCTTATCGGATGTCAGTTGAAGAACTTGTATGGAAGTATACGAGGTGGAATCATTTCAACACTTGTTTCTTCATTGTCCCGTGTGTGCGAGATTAGATGTCCTACGCAACTGGTGGTAATAGAAATTAAATTTTTAATTTATTGTTTTGCTGATTTATGACTTATGAGGTACAGTCTTTAGAACGAATCAGATGATTGCAAGAAACTACTTGGAGAAGAGTGCATCATGGTCTTTAACCGAAAGCATGCGGACCTAACTTTGGAAGTTTTCAATCGGCATCATTAAGCGACATTTTGTGGTCGTCCGGTGTTCTTACTTGTCTGTATTTACCTGATTTGCAGCATATTAGGGCTGCGTAATATATGAACGGCCGGCTTATTGCCCTGTATGTCAACGTTTCTATGTCCTTGCCCCAGGTGTTGCTGGCTAGCGAATTGAGGATATTGTTGCGGCTCTGCACTTTGTTAATGATCGTGGTCGTATTTGGAGTGGAGTAGACAGCCTGTCATACATAACATCCCAAATTTTGGGTTCCAGTTGATAAATATTTGCTTGTTTAAATCCTAATTTAAGTAAGAAATTTATTCTTGCTAATGGATTTGTATGAACGCGCAATTCAAGTTCATACTTTTGCTGCTGTCCGCTACTTCTTTCATTACCGTGGAAGTTTACCGTGGTGAACTTGTTATTGCTCTAAGAAAGACTAAACCTCTGAATTATACCGCCAATTAGGTTTTATGACCTCTGTGCACGAACGTCTTTCCGATCTCGTTAGTAGTTCATTAAATATACCAACTTGCTCCACAGTGCCTTGTTTTACACGAAATCCGAATTGTCTGTAGACAACATTTTTTTTGACGGATTATAGGAGTTGGAGTAACGCTGGGTCCAGTGTATTGAATTAAAAGGAGACTATATACAAGAATAAATAGATATTTTTCCAAAAATTTCGAATTTCTTTTTTCGGCTTGTATTTACGGACGGTCCTCGTATCTGAGCTTGTAATAGTTGAATATTATATCAAATGGTGTTTATTTATTTAATCGTAGCTCGTAAAATGTTTGCAAAGAACAAACATAACTTAGACAAATATAATTTTCTGGGAATAAGTCGGTAGTATAAAAAAATTTTACGGCCGCCTGAGTTTCTAGCAATTACTACAAAACAAATATTTATTTAAGAAGACGAAATTAAACTGCAGTTCGCGGATTTTCAAGTTACTGCAATGAAATGGTTGCAATTCGAAGGCGCAAATCGCTAATTAAAATGAGTATCGAGCAAAAAGCCAGCTAACTGAACTGAAAGTATTAGCATATATTTCCTATATCGAAACATATATACATATATACATGTATATTCCCATTTACAAATAATTAATTGTTGCATGGACTCCACCTGCTTTTTATCACCAACGGCTTTGGCTCATTTAGAAAATCCGCAATTGCGTTTATATTTTCTTTATGCGCCGCATCTTTTATTCCGACGGCTTGTTTGCATTATCTCTGTATGTGAGTAAACACCAGTTCGGCCAACAGCTTTTTGGGGCCACCTGGCGCACTTTGAAAGCGATTTCTGTTGCGTAAAATGTGTAAATATAAAGTTAAAGCGCCACAGCAGACGCGTTCGGTGGAGCACATACACACTCAAACATAAAGGGTGATCCAATTCGATGTTTCCTACTTTTTAAAGATAAAACACAGAAACTTCACATTTAATGGGAATGTTTATTATCATTCGAAAGAACATTCTTTGGCGTTTATTTTTTGAAGATTATCTCTTTCAAATGTTGGCCGCGGCTACTTCTCAGATGATCCATCCATTGAGTTCAATTTTCGATGACTCGTTCGAGTATTTCGAGTGGTAGCTGGCCAATGACACGCGTGATGTTTTGCTCTAAGGCTTGAGCCGAAGCGGCGTTCGCATAGACTTCAGACCTTACATATCCTCACACAAAAAAATCTAACGGCGTGATAGCACACGTTCTTGGTGGCCAAATAATCTGTTCACCGAAGTGTTCTCTCAATAAATATATTGTATGAAGCGTTATGTGGGAAGTGGCGCCGTCTTGTTTAAACTTAATGTCGCCGAGATCACGAACTTTATTTTCAGGCATCAAATAGTCGGTTATCACCGCGCGATTACGGTTACTTGTTCACCGGCATCATTTGTAAAGAAATATGGATTGATGATTCCACCGGCCCACAAACCACACCAAATCGTTGTTTTTTCTGGATGAAATGGTAGCTTTGGAATCTCTTGACGTTGCTCTTCGTCCCAAATGAAATTTTGCTTGTTTGCATACCCATTGAGCCAGAAATGGGCATCATCGTTGAATAAAATTTGGCTCAAAAACGTCGGATCTTCTTGGAACTTTTTAAGAGCCTATAGAGCGAAGCAATGTCGCTTGAGAAGGTGTTACGGCTTCAGTTCTTGCACAGCTGTATTTTGTACGCTTTCAATTTGAGATTTCGACGTAAAATGCGCCAAGTCGTTTCCTACGTCAGTCCAAGTTGCTGCGAACGGCGCCGAATCGACTCTCCATGGTCTTCGTGTATACTCTCAGCTACAGCTGCCACATTTTTTCTTCACTGCGTGCTGGACGTGGTCTATTTGGTCGAATATTATCCAATAGTGAATGCTGAATATAAATAAAAAAATAACATGACAACTTGGCACGATTCACGCTTAATCTGTCAAAAAAAAACTATTGAAAAAATACCTCTACTTAATTCACCCGTTATATAAGCATAAATAGTTTCATACAACATTTAGTGCACACTTTCCAAATATCTAAATTTCTTGTTGTTAGTGGGCGTTCAGACGCGCACTTTTTTGTCGCTCATTATCGGCAGATTCTCTTTTGGCGTCCAGTCCAAGTTCAGCACCTCGAGTGGAGCTTTTCTGTCTTCATTTCACCCAATGTTTGCAAATGTGTTTGCGTTTCGGCTACGCGACAGTTACAAGGGATTACCATAAATATATTAAATACCCGCTATTAATATTTTGAAGACCAAATTTATGATGGGAATTTCCTAATCTATCGGGTGTACTAAATACTCGTGAATTTTTATATCATATTTTTTTTCACAAACTATTCATGAAATTAAATTTATTGTTTGAATTAAAATTATTTTTGAACTAAGTCCTTTACGGTCAAAAGAAATATACATATATGTATTATCACATATTATTATTATAATATAAATATAAAAAGTAAAAGTAACTCCGTTTTTGCTATTAAATAATTTAATTAGATATTTTTGAGCATTATATTTGTATCCTTATTTACCATTTTCTGAAAAAAACCGGCTTGGGTGACAAATAAATCCGTGTGCGAACTGGCATTTATTTGTGTGTACGCCATGTTGTATGATCAACTTTCTTCCTTTCTCTCATCCACTTCGCCTTGCGGTTTAATTTCATGCGATAAGCGGGTGGTAAATGAACTGGAAATGTGCAAACAACGAATTCGGTCGTTTGTGTACAACATGTTATTATACCGTTATGTTTGTTCCGTTCTTGCATGGCAAATTATTGATTTTCCATGTTGTTTATGTAATGCCAAAATTAAACGGAAATGGTAAGCGATTTTGCGAAGAGTGCGCGTGAAGCGTCAATTAGTTAAAGGTGATGAATAAAGTAAATATGTTTGGTTTTTTTGGAAAATGTGGTTGTGTTATAACCCCACGTGGCTATAACCGTGACCGTTTTTCTAGTTACGCAATTCCAAAGACAGGATAAATTTGAATATTTGTCTGCATACCTTTCGCCAAAAGAAGGAGTCTCCTTGCCAGTGTATGCGCTTACTTCACTAAATTAGTATGATATCATCAACCGAAGCCAGGTCCTTCTTCACCTGGTCTTTCCAACGTAGTGGAGGTCTTCCTCATCTTCTGCTTCCCCCGCCGGGTACTGCGTCGAATACTTTCAGAGCTGGAGTATTTTCATCCTTTCGGACGACATGAGCTAGCCAGCGTATCCGCTGTCTTTTAATTCAGGAACAATTACTAACTTATAGAGTTTGATTTTTGTCCGTCGAGAGAGGACTTTGCTTCTCAATTGACTACTCAATCCGAAGTCTCTCAGCAGAGACGTGGGAGCCAAGTTGCGAATGCGATGACTGTTTGTTTGATGACAAGAGATATTTCGTCTTGCCCTCGTTCACTACCAGACCCATTTGCTTCGCTTCTTTATCTATTCTGGAGAAAGCAGACCTAATGATATCAATATCATCCTCGTACGCCAGCAGCTGTACGCTCTTATGGAATGTGGTACTTTCTCTATTTAGTTCTGCAGCTCAAATTATTTTCTCCAAGAGTAGATAGCGAAAATTGCACGATAGGGAGTCACCTTGTCTGAAACCTCGTTTGGTATCGAACGGCTCGAAGAGGTTCTTCCCGATCCTGACGGAGCTTTTGGTGTTACTCAACGTCAGTTTACACAGCCGTATTAGTGTTGCGGGGATACCAAATTCAGGCATCGCGGCATAAAGGCAGCGGTTGTTGATTTGCCGGGTCTAAAGCCACACTGATAAAGTCCAATCAGTTTGTTGACGGTGGGCTTTAATCTTTCACACAATACGCTCGATAGAACCTTATATGCGATATTGAGAAGGCTTATCCCACGGTAGTTGTCGCAGATTGTGGGGACTCCCATTTTATTGATTGGGCAGAGCACACTTAAATTCCAATCGTTGAGCATGCTTTCGTCCGACCATATTTTACAAAGAAGCTGATGCATGCTCCTTATCAGTTCTTCGACGCCGTATTTGAATAGCTCGGTCGGCAATCCATCGGCCCCCTCCGCTTTGTTGTTCTTTAGGCGGGTAATTGCTATTCGAATTTCTTCATGGTCGGGCAATGGAACGTCTGCTCCATCGTCATCGATTGGGATATCGGGTTTGCCTTCTCCTGGCGTTGTACGTTCACTGCCATTCAGCAAGCTGGAGAAGTGTACCCTCCATAATTTAAGTATGCTCTGGGCATCTGTGACTAGATCACCTTTAAGGGTTCTACATTACCCCTGTCGGCCAGCTTATCAAGCTCTTCATATTCCCTCTTCAACTCTCGGTATCTATCCCATCCCGCACGTGTTGTGGTCGATCGTAGCGTTGCGAGGTAGGAAGTCTGTTTTCTCTCCGCTGCGACACGGCACTTCTCGTCATACCAGCTGTTCTTTTACACTTTCCGAAAACCAATGGCTTCGCTTGCAGCTGTACGTAAGAAGTTTAAAATGCCGTCCCACGGTTCCCTTATACCGAGTTGTTTACGAGTGCTCTCAGAGAGCAGGAGTGCAAGCCGAGTAGAAAATCGTTCGGCTGTCTGTTGTGATTGCAGCTCCTCGACGTCGAACCTTCCTTGTGTTTTTTGAATTGCGTTTTTTGCTGCACAGAGCCGGGTGCGAATCTTTGCTGCAACAAGATAGTGGTTCGAGTCGATGTAATGACCTCAGAGCGTACGCATGTCTAAAACACTGGAGGCGTGTCTTCTGTCTATCACAACATGATCGATCTGGTTGGTGGCTCTCCGATCCGGAGACAGCCAGGTAGCTTGATGTATGTTCTTGTGCTGGAATCTAGTACTACAGATAACCATATTTCGGGACCCGGCGAAGTTTTAGTGATTTTGCGAATATATATAATACCGAATGCCATACCTGTGGATATAGATTTAGAATGAATGAAAATCTACGTTTTTCTTGACTGTGTGTTGCTTAACGCTAAACATTCAGATCTTGTATGGAAAACTTTTTATTTGGCAAAATATCTTTATAAATATACTTTGGCATGGATTATTGTCCAATGCATTTGTCAGTTAAATTTTTTGGATTTTTTTTATGTGTGTAGGGTATCCTAACGTTTTTCCTTGTATTATGACAGTTTATGTGTTTGTTATATACCTATCAATTGTTTGTTCGTTTCGTTACTCTCAAAAACTCGTCAAATTGAACACAGCTAACGTGACTAATTTGCTTTATAATCGGGCATTTGTAATGAATTTAAAAAAAATGTCGCTTCCTTCAGAGAATTATTCGTGCGTGCCAAAGCATTCTTTAGGCTGCAGCAGCGGAACCTCAGCGATCTGCGCTATGCTTTGTGATTTAACTTCAATGAATGTGTATTTTTGGCACAAGCCTGCAGTAAATGCGCACCCATGTGTGAATGAATATCACTTAACCGTACACGGTAGATAACGACCTTGAACTTTGAACACACTTTATGGCAGTCGCACACATTTCAGCTGCCTATCAAAGTGTTGAATGACATAATTTGACAGCTGTTGATGAGGTAAAAGAGAAGAAATTCAATGTAAAGCATTTGGAATTGCATATTGTTGGTGTATATGTAGGCATTTATGTTGATAGGGGTATATAAAATGCGCGACCACGCGGGTACCACATGCATTCACAAAATGCGGCGCGTAGAAAAACAACAAAAATTGTATTTTATATGGTCGAGTAATAAAATTTAATCCAATTTTATATTACAACATGAGAATTTAAATGTTAATAAGACTAGTGTCCATACATACAAGTATGTAGTATTATATACAATATACAAGTGTGCTATTTGCGCTCTAGCGGGTGGATGCGCCACTTGAGAGCGGCTGTTAGCGGTCATTACTACACTTCGTCGGCACTGCAGCTGCAGCTGTCGTACACTTATTCAAATAAATATACATTCATATATTCATTTATTTAATTGAGTGTTGAGCAATTTCTGCTGCCGGCGCGCATTGCACGAATATTTTATTTTATAATGCCATTTGATTGTGATTTTTAGTGAAATAAATGCATAATCGCTGGTACACCTACCTCATAAGTGTGCGCGTCGTTTTTTTTTTTGAATATTTTACAAATTTCATATACATTTTTGTCGCATTAATACACACACCTTTGGCAAATTTGTCATTTTTGTCACTTTCAATTGTGCATTAAATTTTTAGTACAAATGAATTATTACACAAATTTTATTGCAAAAATGAGAATGTGATATGATTTTTGTGACGCCATTATGTCGCTTGACGCCATTAAATTGCGACCTAACAGTTTGTCAGATAACCCTGTTAACATTTTTTTTTTAATTTTCGTAATACTTGCATTTTTATTGTTAAATATTTTTTGATTTGATACTTTGTAACTTCATTAAAATTATTAATAAAAAATAAAATCAATTAAATTTTTTAACGTTCAGAATTTAAAAACTGGAAAAACGTTAACTTTTGGTTTCGTCGAAGTTAGAATATGGCAGATATACATACATATGTTATAGTTAGGTTAGGTTAGATTAATCTGGTAGGTCAATAAACCACGCACAGACCAGTTTGGTTCTTTGCGATACCAGATAGAGTTCAGTTGCTAAGTCCAAGATGAATAATCATCCTTCATGACGCTTGCGCTTGACGCGACTTTTAATAGACTCTGCGGCCTCACTATCGATACCTCCTCCATTGTATCATACCGTGGTTTTCCTGGTGCCGTGCTCTAGACCATTCCTACGGTCTTCTCGTTCTGTCAGTCCCATCTTGCGGGGGGTTCCCTTCATGTTTCTACTGGTTCTTCTATTGTAATGCCAATAGGAATTCTGTCTACTTCCGATCTACTTTTACAGTTTTGTACCCAGGTAGCTCTTTCCATTTAGGTCGTATAAACAATGCATGGGTTTGCGAATTTTCATCATGTTTTCGGATGTTAGTCGTACACTATTCTCGTCCACTATTTCAAGATGTCTTTGTGACCTGGCACTCAGTAGATTAAAGTTGCTTGCTTCTGGCAATACTTTCCACTATCGCTCTGCTTCCCAAGACACTTCTGGCCGATATGCGATATGAGGTTACTGCCTTTATTGCTGCTTGGCTATCTATGCAGATGTTGACTCTGGAATTGCCTGCAGGTGCATTAGAGGCCAGTTCCGCGGCTTTCGCAATAGCACAGACCTCAGGTTGAAATACAGAGTTCGTCCGGAAAGTAATAGGACTGATTAAAAAAATGTATTGAACCAATCGTTAAAATTTTTTAAGAACTTTTAAAATAGGCTTCTTCTGCGTCGTTGCAGCGCTGCCAGCGCGATTTCGTAAGCATTGAAGGCGGCACGGAAAGTATTCACGGTTTCAAAATGCTTTCCTTTCATCGACCTTTCCAGGAAAGGAAACAAAAAAAGTCCGGGGCCACATCTGGGATGGGATGCCAGCCCGGTAGCTGTTCACAAGAAATTCGGTGTGAGCCAGAGCGTTGTCGTGGTGCCACTTCCAATCAGCTGTGATGTCTTGTCGAACTCGATTGACCCTTCGTTTGAGTCTCTTGACGACTTCCACCTAAAACTTGGCGTTGACGGTTTGTCGGGGAGAAACAAATTCATGGTGGACGATGCCTTGGATGTCAAAAAAGACATCGAGCACCGTTTTCACTTTGGATATGCTCACTCATCAACGACCTATTCCCGGTCCTCCAAAAAGATCTGGTGCCACCGAAACACACAACTTGTGGCTAAAGCAACAACTGGGTAAGCCTGCTTGATCATATCAAACGTCTCTGTCGTAGATTTACCGAGTTTCAAACAGACTTTAATTGCGTACCTCTGCTCTAACGAACGCTGCATTTTCGGCTTGCACCACTCACAGAAACACGTCGCACAAAAATGTTTGTCCTGATTCTCCAGGTGCTCGGAGACCAGCCGCTCGTTCGTTAGCTAAAAACGTCCTCAACCGAATCCAGTCGATGCCCGCACTCTCCGAAGGACAGTCGCGGCGGAAGGAAATAGGTCCTATTACTTTCCGGACAAACCCTGTATACTGCAGTGGTCCAGTAACTTAAAACGCTGCCTTATGTCTAACTCTGGACAATATATACCTTTACGCCAGCCATCTTTTTCTATGTTTACTTTGAACCTTCTTTCCCAGTTGAAAAGTGGGATCATGTAATCGGTGTTTGCTCAGCTGCCATTACCCATCGCGCTAGGGCCGAAGGTTCTATATGTAAATTCTCCTGCAGCCGGTAGTCGTCCCGCCGATTTTAATGCGCAGTTTTCAGCGAAGAGATCTAAAGGTGGCAGGTGGTCCGATATACAAAATTTCTTCAAATATTGTGCATTTTCTTGGATAATAACGAATGTGAAATTTTGTGAAGATATCTGTCAAATAACAAAAGTTTCAGAGCAATATCTCGAAAACTGGGAGACAGACAGGCTATATCGACCTAGCTCGTCACGCTAATTATTCGTATATATACATTTTATAGGGTCTTCGACGTTTCCTTCTTAATTGTTACAAATTTCATGGCAAACTTCATTTACATACATATGTATATATAGTCGAATCACCATAATCCACAAAAAAATGCGAGTAAGAGAGACTTCGGGTTATGGAAGAAAATTTATAAAAAATTTTAATGATATTGCCAATTTAAGCTCAGTTCGAGTTACGGAGAACTTCGAATTATAGAAGTTTGAGTTATAGATGTTCAACTGCACATAGTATTTTAAAAAATTATCTGCATTATCCAATATAATTCCTATTACTTTTGCTACTATGTAATTTAATAATTTCTTAAAATTTTAACGAAATAATATTTCTTCGCATTCAACTAAGAATTTTAAAGTAATTCTTGCCGACCATTTTTTAATTAGTCACAATGTTGGCGCTTTTCTCTAATACATATGTATGTATGTACATTCATATGACTTATAGAAAAATAATATAATTTTGTTGGTTATAAAATTTTCTCTCCTTTGCCAAAACTTGCACATTCATATTAATTGTTTAAACGCTAATTGTAAGAAACAAATTTTTGCCCATTTGTCACATGCTCTTTGCAAATTAAAATTGTCATCTAATATTTTGCGGCTTTTGCGTAGCATGCGAGAATAATTAAAATATCGATGTTTACATAATTATTCTACATGTCTCATATACTACACATAAGTTATTGTAGATTGCATAAAGAATATGTGTTCTGAATAAAAGACGAAATTTATTAAAATATTAAATAATTATTCCGTACTTGGCAAGCAGCAAACCACCATTATCCTCAAAGAAATAGCTTTCGTTAGGCGATTTTATAACTTATTACGGAAGCTCAATGTGGAGGAATATAATAGACTATTGATAACCCGCTATTCTACATTAGTTAATAACCATAAAATTCAATCTAGACTCCTAAAACATTATTATTATATCATATCTTTATTATCATCTCCAAAATCAAGGGAAGTAAAGTTTAACCAATCTTCCAATATTTATTCAAAAACGCAGGACTCAGAGCTTTCACGTTGAGGAATTATAAATTATAAAATATAAGTTACAGCGAGCTAAAGGTGTCATAGCTGTGGATGATTGTTTTTTTCTTGAAAAATTTTGTTAACAATGATTTTTGGGCGACTGGCTTAAGAGTTTTACGGTCAATCGAACTTCATCAAGTGTTTTTGTGGATCCCTTACATCAAGTTCACAAAATTTTCGTTTGTTTAAACTTCTCGAAAGAGGAATTTATGAAAAATATCTCAATGCGGGTATATTTTCATCGTAGTTTCCGGGGATACTCCTTTAGCTTGTATAACTGTCTGATTAGCATTAATTAGTAGAGTTTGTTTCGTCGAAAAAAGACCTTTTTTCGTGGATTTTTTTAGGAAAAATTATTGCCGTAGGTTTATTTTACTTATTATTATATGAAAGTACAACATTTGAAGGATACTTAAAAAAAGTTTTATCGAAAAATAGCGAAGAATAACGGATTTATCGTCGATCTCTGCAGGCACCTCGAAAAAAAGTTGTTGTGCGGTGACCAGCCTACAGCATCACTGGATCATCTGAAACCAAAAAATCAAAATGCTTTCTTTAGTTTATTAGTTTATCTTCCAATTCACGTCGAGTTTTTTTTTAATTTTTCAATTTTTGGTACCATTTTCAAGCCAAAATGACGATTTTAGACGAAAAAATCGACCTATTTATTATTGTAAAATTCTTAGAAATTAAAATTTTTAGAAAAACTCGACGTCATTCGAGAGCCATATACATACATATGTTATGTAAAATATTTGTACAAAATTTCAAAACGATGCAGTAGTTTTTTCTGTAGGCTGGCCACCGAGTTTAAAAATGACATACATATGTATTTGGGAAAATCGATTCAAAGTTTTGTACACTCAGCGCAGGTAGCTGGAAAGCGCGCAAACCTAAGTTAGAGGTACCGTTATTCAACCTGCTGTAACTTCGTTAGTTTTTCTCCGAATGACCTAAAACTTTAACACAATATTCTTGAGATGTTGATGGTTCAGAAAAAATGAAAAAAAAAAAGTTGTCAAACCTTAACCCCCCCCTTAAACTCGACCATTGCGACGCCATTTCCGGTTTTGAAACCCGCAAACTCATGTAATCCATTAATACTTCAATGCCTTATACCAAGTTTCATTAAGATGGCTGATTGTACTTAGCTGTAACTCCAAATATATTTGAAATATTAATTTGATATTTTATTTTTAGAAACGGAGACTATCAAAATTTGCAAACTTGCAGAACATTTTTTTTTGGCTTTACACACTAGGTGCGCCCCTTGAAATTAGTAACAATTTGCCGGTAGTTTAACAATCACCACTGACGTAAAGAATGACAAATGAAACCGGCCACAACTGACAGCTGTTGCGAACAACAAGTCGGACAAAAGCGAAAATAAACATGTTGCCGGTAGTGTAGAGAGTGGCAGCGTGCTAAAACGCTCGTTTTGTGCTAAAGAAAAACAAAATAAAACACAAATAATAAGAGAAAAATAAAAAGCTGAAGAGATTTGAATTGTGGCAACATGCCATTGACAAACGTTTTGGGCGTTGATTGGACCAATACATATCACCATTTGGATATGCCTTCAAATGGGCGCAGAGCACACAATTCTTATACTCTTGCAACATGTTGCCACAGCGTATAATAGTTTTGTTCACCTTAAAATAATCGTGTTCAATATAAGGTTATATACATATGTATATTGGGTAGTCGAAAAAGTCTTTTCATATTTTCATATAGATGTGTATAAATGATCAAGATGATGAGTTAAAATCCCGGTAGCTGACGATGGACGCCAAAAAAATGCCATTAATCGAAAACCTATAAAATGCTTTAACTAATCCGCAAATTAAGACACAAAACTCTGCGTGGATTCGCCTCCCAAAAAGTTAAATGTATATATCTCACAAGCTACTAAACCAAATTTGGTTGAGACCGTTTTTCTCTGCACCTCCTTCTCCAGTATGAAAACAAAATGATAACCCCATATATTGGTTACGTTGAAGATTAGTAAAAGTATGATAACTCAGAGACAATGAATTTTACACTTACGATGGTACGGAAGAGTTTAATAGCAGCCGCTAGCAAAATAGAACATTCGCGCGGTACCGCCCACGTTTAAGGGAAATTCTTTATCTGTTAGAATCGGTTTTGTTTTCAAGACTTCAAATTTATTGGGGAATGTTTATTATCATTCGAAAGAACATTAATTGGCATATATATTTTGAAGATTATCTCTTTCAAATGTTTTCCGCGGCTACGTGCCAGATTGTTCTTCCGTTAAGTCCAATTTTCGCTGACTCGTTCGGGCATTTCGTGTGGTAACTGGTGGATGACATGCGTTATGTTTTGCTCCAAAGCCTGCATCGAAGCGGGATTGTCCGCATAGATTTTAGACTTTACATGTTCTCACAAGAAAAACTCTAACGATGTGATATCAAACGATCTTGGTGGTCAATCGGCCGGCCCAAAACGTGCAATTATCTGCTCATCAAAGTATTTTCTCAGTAAATCCATCGATGGATTCGATGTGCGGGAAGTAGCGCCGTCTTGTTGAAATCAAATATCACCAAATATCAATTTCAGGCATCAAATAGTCGGTTATCATGGCACGATTTTGGCCGCCATTGACAGTTACGTTCTGACCGTCATCAGTTTTGAAGAAATATGGGCCGAGGATTCTACCGGTCCACAAACCACACTAAATCGTTGTGTTTTCTGAATGTAATGGCAGTTTTGAATCTCTTCGGGTTGCTTTTCGATGCGTCAGTTTCGCTTGTTTACATACCCATTAAGCCAGAAATGGCTTTCATCGCTGAACAAAATTTGGCTCGAAAGCGTCGGATCTTCTTGGAACTGTTCAAGAGCCCATAGAGCGAAGCGATGTGACATTAGAAGGTTGAACGGCTTAAGATCTTGCACAAGCCTTATTTTATACTCTTTCAATTTAATATCTCGACGTAAAATGCGCCAAGTCGTCCCATACGTTAGTCCGAGTTGCTGTAACGGCGCCGACTTTCCACGGTCTTCGCGCACACCCTCAGCTACGGCTGATATATTTTCTTCTCTGCGTGCTGGACGTCAGTAGGCCGATTATGCTGACTATAAGTTGAGCGAAGCGCATTCTTTACAGAACGTGAATTTTCTAATGAAGTTGAACGATTTGTAAACGTTGTTCATTCTTAAGTCTTTCTATGATGAAATGCCAAACAATGCTGAACATAAATATCATGACAGTTTGATACGATTTACGCGGGATCTGTCATAAAAGAAGTACCTCTACTTGGATCACCCGTTATATTTTTCGCTATTTTGGTAGACTTTATGCCGAATATGCAATCTGTGTGTGATTTATCTTCATGGAATTGCATGGAAACATGTTCTCAAGTATCTATCAAGTTATGTATATCACATAAATCTCACTTCAGTTAACTAGGTTGATTTAAAAATAAATATCTCGGGCATGAAACAAATTGTATTAATGGAACTTCGTGAGTCTATGACCTATAAAATAAGTTCAGCTACAATATATGACTGTATGGTATGCCTTTAACGATTTCGTCGAACAATAAATATGGAATTTTTACACAACATTGTATGTATAATATAAAGGTTTTCAACATCTGAAAGTATATTCTAAGCTTTGAGCTTTTTAAATAGTGCGAGTATAAATTTTCGGTTACACACGTGCTTAGACCTTCCTTACTTGTTATTTTTGGTAAAATTTTGTGACTAACAACGAGGCAGCAAATTTTTGATGAATAACAATTTTGGGGAAATTTCCTACACATACCTACAGAAAAAACAGCTGCGGCAAAGTCGAACGACAAAATACAGACAATGCCAAAGCAAGAATTATAATTTAGAAAAATATTTAAAAATATGTATTATTTTGTGTTTGTGTTTTACCGCTCGCTAGCCAATCAAATTTTGAAAATTTTCTTGCACGCCGTTGTTGCCAATTTCGGCGAAAATCGCTTATACAATGCGTCCGTTCAACGGTCAACAGCCGCGTGCTGCTTGCTGTTTTTATTTTTGCTTGTATGTATGTAGTTTTGCATTTTCATTAGCATTTAAGTATTTAAAAATAATCTCATACTAATTTATTTTTGAATACCTGTGTTTTGTTTCTGTTGTTTTTATTCTTGAGTGCTGTTGTTGTTGTTGGCCGCTTGTTGCAGTCGCTTACGATCACAAAAGAATCGTTTATTTTTATTGCACAAGTGCTACATCTTTCTTGCTTAACTTTATGTACTTGCTGCTGGTCCAGTGAATTGTTGGGCTCGCTGATGGTGGACTCTTCGTGGAGGTGCTCATAAATTATAAAGTTTCTTCCTTGAAGATTTGCCGTTTTTAACACTTTTATGGTTTCTTAAGTGATTTATGGTTGGTGTGATTTTTCAATCGGCTATAAAATCTGCTTAAGTTATGAGTGCCCAATACAAAAATTGAGGGCTCTTATAGTCTTTGACAGATAATTTCAACCTGAACAGTGTGATCTTCCGTTTTGAAAAGAAGTTTTGTTAATGTTTTTATATTTACTTTTGTTACTCTGATCGTAATTAAAAGCTCTTCACGATTAAAAGTTACCCGTTTTAAATAAAACTTTTTGAATTTTGTTCGAATCTCGACAAATCACTTTTACAAATATAAACAAGTAAGGAAGGGCTAAGTTCGGGTCTCACCGAACATTTTATACTGTCGCATGATAAAGTGATAATCGAGATTTCATTATCCGTCATTTACATATTTTTCAAATACCGTATTTGTGTAAAGTTTTATTCCGCTATCATCATTGGTTCTTAATGTATATATTATACAGAGAAGGCATCAGATGGAATTCAAAATAGCGTTATATTGGAAGAAGGCGCGGTTGTTAACCGATTTCACACATATTTCGTATATGTCATCAGGGTGTTAAGAAAATATATTATACCGAATTTCATTGAAATCGGTATAGTAGTTCCTGAGATATGGTTTTTGGTCCATAAGTGGGCGAGGCCACGCCCATTTTCAATTTTTAAAAAAAAGCCTGGGTGCAGCTTCCTTCTGTCATTTCTTCCGTAAAATTTAGTGTTTCTGACGTTTTTTGTTAGTCCGTTAACGCACTTTTAGTGATTTTCAACATAACCTTTGTATGGGAGGTGGGCGTGGTTATTATCCGATTTCTTCCTTTTTTGAACTGTATATGGAAATGCCTGAAGGAAACGACTCTATAGAGTTTGATTGACATAGCTATAGTAGTTTCCGAGATATGTACAAAAAACTTAGTAGGGGGCGGGGCCACGCCCACTTTTCCAAAACAATTGATCACTTTGGTATATATAACCCTATATCTGACTCTTTTAGTTTTAGGACTTACAAACAACCGTTATGTGAACAAAACTATAATACTCTCCTTAGCAACTTTGTTGCGAGAGTATAAAAATAGAAATAGAGGCTGTGACAGATATGTCACACTTTTTTTTGTTCACAGTACACTTTCGTTGAAATGTGTTTGACAGAGGCATACATGAAACCACATAACCTTTCTCTCAAATACTCCTAAGGCCGACTCAGCAGATGATGTATTGTCCATGTCTCCGCACCATATAGAGACAGGAATGTTGAGTGACTTGTAGAGTTTGGTCTTTGTTCGGCGAAAGAGAACTTTAATTTTCAAGGCTGATATTATTGTTGGTGTTGAAGCTTGTACCAAGACAGACCAAATTATCTACGACTTTGAAGTTATGACTGACAAGTACCAAGACAGGCGAAATTATCTATGACTTCGAAGTTATGACTGACAACAATGACGTGGAAGCTAAGTTACGAGTGCGACGACTGTTGGTTTGATGACAGGAAATAACTCGTTTTGCTCTCGTTCACTGTCAAACCCATTTGCTTCGCTTCCTAATCGAGTCTGGAGAAAGCAGAACTAATGGCGCGGTTGTTGTGGCCAATGATATCAATATCATCGGCGTACGCCCGCAGCTATACAAACTTTACCTTCTCTATTTAGCTCTGCAGTTCGTATTATTTTCTCCAGCAGTAGATTGAAGAAGTATTGGTATCGAACTGTTCGGAGAGTTCTTTCCCGTTATTGATGGAGCTTTTGGTGTTGCTCAACGTCAGCTCACTCAGCCGTATTAGCTTTGAGGGGATACCAAGTTCTGACATAGCAACATTAGGGCAGTTTCCGGGTCATTTCCAAATATGGTGAATATCTGGCCAGTTATCGATTTCCCAGGTTTAAAGTCACACTGATAAGGTCCAATCAGTTTGTTGTTGGTGGACTTCAGTCTTTCACACAATACGTTCGATAACGACTTTATATGCGAAATTAAGTAGTCTTATGCCACGGCAATTGGCACATTATACCATCGTCATCATGGAGAATCGGGTGTGACATCTCCAAATGTTACACTTTCATTGTCATTCAGCAAGCTAGAAACTCCCTCCATAACTTCAGTATGCTCTGGACATCAGCCACTGGACCACCAATTTGGGATTTACAAGAGCATGCTCCCGTTTTGAAACTTTCCTTTAGTCGCCGCATCTTTGCGCAGATTTTTCAAGCCTTACCCCTTTCGGCCAGCTTCTCTAGCTTCTCAAGCTTCTCTTTCTTTGTTTTGTCTGCATATGTTTCCTTCTTTTTTTCAAAAGATCCGTAAAACAAAAATTCTCCAAATACTTTCAGAAGACCTCACCTTTGCTGTGCTATTTTTTTATTATTTTGCTTAGCTGTCCTATTGGCTTTTAGTTGCAATCCTTCATACCAAGACTTGTGTCAGGACTTTTTGTATTTATCTCGAAATGTCCTCTGAAGCGACTTAAGTTTGACAGACAGTTTTTAATGTTTTCCGTGTTTTCTTATTTTCGATAGTAATACTTTTTCTAATTTATCGTAAAAATATGATTTTTCAAAATAAATTTTAGCATTTCGGTTATGTCTGATCACCAGTGCAGTTCTATTTTTATTATTATTGTTTTTGTACAATTTTGCAAAACAAATTTGTTGTGATACATTTTTCGTCCGCCATATATTGACGTCAATTACCGTATTGAACAAGTGGTCGCAACGTACGAATCATAAGTTTATTTGTCCTTCGTCTAGGGTTCGTCATAAGTCTTTGAGTCGAAAACACACCTATATTTTTGAGTTTTCTTCATTTTGGCTTTTGCAATGCTATTTGTTGACTTAGGTTATTGTTTATTGTTTTTGAAATAATTGAGTCGCTGGCGATTCGAAAGTTGAATTGCTTAGAATGGTGAAATTTATTGGCATAATTTATAAATAGCATTTTCTGAAACTATGCTGAAAGCATTTAATGATAAAACATATTTTTTACAGCGAAATTATTATTTTATTTATTTGTATGTGTTTTTGAAGAGCAATTTCTCAAAAATCAAATAAAACTTGTTACGAAATTTAACGATAATTTTCAAAACAATATTTTTTCTACTTTCAGGTGAGTTTTACTAATCACAGAAGTTCCGAACAATGAATACCACTTTTTATGTTAAGGTTTCGAGTTAAAAAGGTAATTTTTCCAAAAAATATGTCCGCCATCTCTCTTTCATAAATAATGATTACCTGGCTGCATTGCCAAGTAGATGAGTTTCCGTCAACAAACTTGATATAATTAAAAAAATATAATCGCAATACATTCATGGAGAAAAAGGTTTTGTGAACCAAAAATAGCATATGAGAAAACGGTAAATAGTTAAAAAATATCTTATGTCACCGTAAACAAAAGCGAATGCGCCAAAGCGCTTAGGTAACTTTCAGTTTCTTCCGCAAACGCACAATTTTCACATAGCCAGGTGAAAAGCGTGTGAAAAGAAGGCAAACTTAGTTTATCAAGTGGGCGAAGGTGAGCAAATGTTTGGTGTGAACGACGGTGTGTTGTGTTGCTTGAACCCGTCGGGCATTTAGGTAAGCAAAGAGGTATAGACAACAGTTCGTAGATGTGGCGCCCAAGTGACTGCTGTTGACCAAAACAGTTAAAACAACTAAAAGCCGGAAATGACAGAGCAAATACCATGGGAATGGACTTTGAAAGCGAAGAAATGCTAAAAAGATGAAATAAGAATTATAAAAAAAAATTGTATAATAAGCCGGCATGAATATTATACTAAGTCGTTTTTGCAATTTAAGTACGAGTTTATGTTTACAAAAAATTAGGAAGATGTTGTATGAAAACAAACCTGGATTAAACGATTTTTATCCAATCTCATGTAATTCCAAGTATAGGCAGGTCCCTCTTTCCCTGTTCTCTCCAACGGAGTGGAGGTCTTCCTCTTCCTCTGCTTTCCCGTCGGATACTGCATCGATAAGTCCAAGTTTGATAACGATGGGCTTTAATCTTTCACACAATACGCTTTATAGAACCTTATATGCGATATTGAGGAGGCTTATCCCACGGTAGTTGGGGCAGATTGTGGGGTCTCCCGTTTTGTGGATTGGGCAGAGCACACTTAAATTCCAATCGTTGGGCATGCTTTCGTCTGACTATATTTTACAAAGAAGCTGATGCATGCTCCTTATCAGGTCTTCGCCGCCGTGTTTGAATAGCTCGGCAGGCAATCCATCGGCCCTCGCAGCTTTGTTGTTCTTCAGACGGTAATTGCTATTCGAACCTTTACTTGGTTGGGCAATGGATGGTATCAACTGTTCTTTTGCCTTTTCCGAAAGCCAATGGTTTCGTTTGCAATGCCGTCAAACTGTACCGAGTTGCTAATAAGTGCTCTCAGACAGATGTTGTGCAAGTCGAGTAGAAAATCGTTCGACTGTCTGTTTTGATTGCAGCTTCTCGACGTCAAACCTTCCTTGTGTTTGTTGACGCGCGTTTGTTGCTGCACAGAGGCGGGTGCGTATCTTGCATGCAACAAGATGGTGGTCCGAGTCAATATTAGGAACTTTGAGCGTACGCACGTTTAAAACACTGGAGACGTGTCTCCCGTCTATCACAACATGATTGATCTGGTTGGTGGCTTTTCGATCTGGAAAGAACGAGGTAGCTTAATGAATTTTCCTATGCTGGAATCTAGTACTACAGATAATCATATTTCGGGCCCCGGCGGAGTTGATCAGCATCGACATTTGGTGACGTTTCATGATGGAGGCTAATTTTACCGACCGTTGCGCCAAAGATACCTTTCTTGCTCACCTTGGTGTTAACCAAACAGAATTTCCGATTCTTTATATGGCCACTATAGTAAATGCCACAAGACCTACTCGTCTCAGAGTAGCAGCACATTCCTAATTAAGTGATCGGACATTTCAGGTGCATGCCATAAAATCGTAATCCTAGACATGTTTGCAGTGGTTCAGTTTTTTTTACGTGGCGGGTCCCAAACCCAGGGCTTTCTCACTTTAGCTCGCCTTCTAACGGATGTTTTTTGGCTACCCAGAGAATACTTGGTCTAAGCTCGGAAGTCGTGAGCTGCTGGCGCCATATGTAAAAAAAATCGTTTCTGGCAACTCCCAAATGGTTGGTGCTCAGAGAACTTTTCTCACTTGCGTGAACTGCTACAGATGGCTTCATCCTCCCTATGAAATATACATACATATATATCAATGATCAGCGTCACGAGGTGAGTCGATTCAGTCAAGTCTGTCTATCCTACTGTATATACGCGATGAAAAACTAATTCAGTTGTCTGAGATATGGACTTCCCAAAAATACCAATATCGGACGCCTACAGCATATAGCTGCCATACAAACTGAGCGATAAAGCATATATTTTTGTATAAAAAACTATTTTATTTAAAAGATATCTTCATGAAATTGGGCACGGATAATTGTCAATGACAACGGTAAAATATCCAATGAAATTATTTGGATCAGACAACTTTGTCTTATAGCTGCGCTGCCATACAATCTGATTACACCCAATAACTATCTGTTTGGATCATATCAGTGATCAAGTCCAAATTTGACCAGATATTAACCAAATCTTAATATTTATTAAACGATGAGCTTAGAAACAACTAAGAGGAGGCGGTGCCATGTGTATTCATCGGACCAAGTAAGCAGTCTTAATTTCAGAAATATATTAAAACTATTAAAATTTCCTCCACTGCTGCAGCTAGTGGCCATCTTAAGCTTTAAAGCATTCAAAACTAGACTTTGTAAGCTTTTAAGTAAATAAGGCGGTAAATTTGATTTGGCCACAGACAAACGTTACAACAATGCGAATATTGTGTGCGAGTATAATAAAAGTAAATAAAAGCTTAGGAAATATGAGACAAAAGGAAAATATGTGCACACAAAATCAACAAAGGAAGTGAATAGGAAATTAGCATACAAAAGAGACGCAAAAGAGCAAAATTCAAAAATAATGTTTACATATAGACATTTATCTATGTGTATCTGTGCGAAGTAGTATATTTTATATTTTCTTATTTTTCCTTTTGCTAAAAACCACATTATAACTGCAGCTGCCTGCAACGCTCCGATTCCAGCAAACAATGACCGCAATTTTTCGCAAGATCTAACAGATAATACGGGTATACTGCATGTGTATATATGTTTACTTGTGCAGATATTTTGTTGCAGTAATGTGCATATTGTCTTTATGGCCCATTGTTGCAAAATTGTTTCAGTACAGCGTGCGCTGCCAGCTGGGGCTAGCGGATGACCAACGCGTTGGTCGAAGTACAACAAAAACGAATTACATACTCGTAAATGCATAGGGTTTCCCAACAGAGCTCAGCTAGCTCGTTTGACACAGATTTATGGTCACTCTGGCTTTTCAGAGATCTAAAAATTGAAGGTTAAGTTATTGAAATTTCATGAGGAACAATTTGAGGTTAGGCTTAAGATCTCAGGAGTGCAGGGTGTTGCAAAGTTACGAGAAGACCCTTGAAGCGACAACAACGTTATCGAAACGGGCCTGGCCAGCTCCTTGAAAATTACTTCTAGACACTTATCTCCTTTTTAACGTTGAACAAGTATTGTACAAGAACTTAAGGGGGTATTCTGGTCTAGAAGCATGAATTTCAGGTAATTTTTAAAGTGTCGTAAAAAAAGGCAATTTATATTTTTACTATCCATTTTTTATTAGTTATTTCTTAATTTTAGAAGAGTACAGAAAAAAATTAAAAACTGAAAAAAGTAAAAAATTTCTAAAATTATGAGCTGACGAAGTGGGGGTCTCTAAAAATTTCCACGTGACCATACCCATGATTTCAACCCTCCTAGTTATCTGAAACCAAAAAAAAAAAGATTATTAATCTAGAATAATGTCGCAATGGCTGGAACTACGGAAAAGTGGGAAAATTTTTTTTTCACAAAATGGCGACTGCCTGAAAAAAAAAGTTTTTTTGGATCACTTTTTTCGACTATTTCGAATTTTTAAAAAATAATAAAAATAAAAATTTGGGGATGGGGCTAGTTCCAACCATAGACAAGCCTATAAAGAAGACTCTATAAAAATTTCAAGTAAATCGGTCCAGTAGAACCTGAGAAATCGTGGGTATCGTTCCGAAAAAGTCAGTTTTGAGAAAAACGCGTTTAAAGTCTCGCGTAAAGTCTTTTGTTCGATTAGTTCCGGCCGAACCAGTTTGGATGCCGGGTCAGAAAAATGCCTATATCTCCGAAAATAATTTGAATTTTGAAAAATCCTCTTGCACACATATTCTTGAATAGTTAAACTTTGAAAATATAAAAAAAATCGATTTTTTTTTAATTTCTAGACCAGAATATCCCCTTAAAGCTCAACTACCACTATTACAGGCCCCTTTATGTTTCTCTATGTTTATAAAGCGTCTTGTGTGTTGAATTGTCAAGCCTCTTATTACTATATATTTTTTTTTTAATTTTCTGTGCTTAGCAGACAATATGCGCCGACTAAACGCTACAAAACAATGGACACATTCGAAAAACAAACAATACTAATTTCAGTGTGAAAGAAGCAAAACTAAAGTAATAAAAAATAAATTTTTAAAGCTGTCATAAATAAAGTTGTTACATTAGCAATAAGAAAGGAATAAAAAGTGTAGACAAAAATATGAGATTTCTGAAACAATAGCGTGGAATTGTTTTACGAGTAGAAACAATGCTTAGAAACAATTTTGTGGGAAAATGTATTGCGATTAAGAGACGACAAATGCTTTAAAATATGTGGGAAGAAAAGACAAATAGATATACCGATAGAAATAGGGTGATAACGCACTTTTCTTAAGATTTTCATATACAAAATAGTTGGCTCAACATTCTTCTTAAGGCCTGAATCGTCAATGGATTCTTTGCATCACATGACATGAAGTCTAGCAACATCTCATCGTACAAACGAGACGATAAATTCTTTATCGCACTTTTAGATTTTCACCTTACAATGAAGACCACTAAAATCCATCCAAACGAGTTTCTTTTTTGGAAAATTATACCAATTTTCGCATTTTCCGATACCACTTCTGTAAGTTGGTCTTTTGCTTTAAAACAGGTTTCAATTTCTTCGACTTCTAGCGATAATCCTTGCTAGGTGTTAGCAAAAAAAACTAAAAACAAATGTTTTAAAAAATGAACACGCTCCGTTGCTCTGTTTTAAGTGTCAGCTTTCTCGGTAAAACTCAGTTTACCGCCATCCAAAATAGTTTTGTGAATTTTCTAATGTTTTGGTTCGTACCGTACTTTATTGAACATCCACTGAGTTCGTCTTCTTCGGAGCTTAGTATATTTATTGTACAGAATTGAGAAAATCACTTATGAGTGGTGGCTTCGCCTGGTCCATAGTCCAAAAAACACTTAGCAAGCCTGGTACATCAGCTGTGTATGTTGCCCGAGTGGACTGGAACCTATCTCATATATTTCCCTATAAATGCATAAGCTGATAAAACTCTTCTTCTTCTTTATTGGCGTAGACACCGCTTACGCGTAGCCGAGTTTACAACAGCGCGCAAGTCGTTCTTCTTCTGTTCTTCTGTTTGGCACCAATTCGAGATTCCAAGTGTAGCCAGGTCCTTCTCCACATGATTTTTCCAACGGAGTCTAGATCTTCCTCTGCTTCCCCCGGCGGGTATTGCGTCGAATACTTTTAGAGCTGGAGCGTTTTCGTCCATTTGGACAACATGACCTAGCCTGCGTAGTCGCTGTCTCTTAATTCGCTGAACTAAGTCAATGTCGTCGTATAACTCGTACAGCTCATCGTTCCATCGAATGCGATATTCGTTGTTGCCAATGCGCAAAAGGACCATAAATTTTCCTCAGAACCTTTCTCTCGAAAACTCGCAACGTCGACTCATCAGCTATTGTCATCGTCCATGCTTCTGCTCCACATAGCAGGACGGGAATAATGAGTAACTTACAGAGTTTGGCCTTCGTTCGTCGAGAGAGGACTTTACTTCTCAATTGCCTACTCAATCCGAAGTAGCACCTGTTGGCAAGTTATTCTGCGTCGGATTTCGAAGCTGACGTTGTTGTTGGTATTAATTCTGGTTCCAAGATAGACGAAATTATCTACGACTTCAGAATTACGACTGTCAACAATGACAGAGCCAAGTCGAGAGTGCAACGACTGTTTGTTTGATGACAGAAGATATTTCGTCTTGCCTTCGCTGCTAAGATTATAATAATTTATTTTTTCAGTCCTTCCAAATAGGCAAAGTGAATCTTCTTCTCTTTGATATTAAATGAAATTCCCTTAAATTATTATACATTTTAAGTTTCCTTGTAAAAAATGAAACATTCTCTTATAAAAGCCACACTAAAGCTCCAACTTACGTAAAACTCAGCATTGGTTTCTTCAATTTTCATATATATTTTAAGAGAAATGTGTAATGCAATCGCAATCAAAGCCTTTTTCGGTAGAAATGCAATGCAGCTTAATGGTCGAAAGCAAAACTGGAAGACCAAACAGAAAAAACAACAACAACAAGATGCCCTGTGATGATGGCATCACAAACTCAACAGTCTGGCCTTGTCTGCTGTCGACAGCGCTTAACATTGAATGAGGCAGTGAGCCATGCAAAGCAGCAGGACTCTCAACAGTCAAGCGGCGCAAAGCAACAAACATCAGCTGCGATAAAAAAAAAGTTTTCAGAAAGTTGAGAGGAAAACAGCGCAATCAAATTAAACGATGTTAATGCAAATGCTTGCTCTGGTCTCTTTTCTTTTCGTTTTTTTTTTTTTTTTTGTTAAGTTCTTCTCATTTGGCGTTCACATTCACTCAAGTGCTTGTGGGTTGTTGGCGCTGTGAGTTCGAATGCAGTTTCTGGGTCCCGGTTCCTTAATTCGCTATTTTCGAATACTGCAACAAGCAGTGCAACAACAAAGCTGCAAAGCAGATACCAAAATAAACTTGTAAAATAAACAAAGTAAATAAAATAAAATAAAAAGTTTTTGTAAGCGTGGCGCGTCAGTTGCATTTATTTTTAAAAACCTTATCGCTCAGTAAATTTAAGAAACTTGTATCTGAAATACATTCAAAAAATATTTTATTTTTGGTCATACTTCTTGATGTTTTGCGAAATTGAAAATTGTATCGTGCAGATATTGTCTATTTTATTGGGTTTTGATGTTTCAGGTTTTGAAATCAGTTTTCAAATGCTTGAGTTAGTTAAGCGAAAATTTTTAAAAAGTGGATGGACGTACAAGTACGTATGTATATATTATCGAATTGTACGAATTACATTCATGTATTATATATGGGGTATTCCATACCAAATCGACCACCAGATTTTGCTGAAACTTATCCATCCTCCTCTTAAATAAAAATTGTCAAATTTTCAAAAATGAAAAAAATACAAAAAATATAAAAAAAAATCGGCCCAATCCGGAATTAGCAGGGATAGTAGTCAAATTAATTGAAGTTTTTTTTGAGGAAAAAAAATATAAAAAAATGGCGAACTTCCAAAAAAATTTATTTAAAAAAAAAATTGTCAAATTTTCAAAAATGAAAAAAATAAAAAAAATATAAAAAAAATCGGCCCACTCCGGGATTAGCAGGTATAGTTGTCAAATTAATTGAAGTTTTTTTTTGAGGAAAAAAAAATGGCGAACTTCCAAAAAAAAATGACGATTTTACTTAAAAAACCGATTATTTTATATAATTGATCGTGTTAAATTTTTTTCGTGTATTTTTTCGAAAAATTCATTCAAAAACAAAAATTAAAAAAAAAAGGTCCCCAAAAGTCAATTTCTACAAAAGTTATGGCTATTTGAAAATAAAAAATATAAATTTTTAAAAATTCATAACTTTTTTGAAGTTTTTGGACAAAAAATGGATAAGTTTCAGAAAATCTCAAAAATGTTTTCAAAGGGTAGAAAAGGATGGATAAGTTTCAGCAAAATCTTATTATATTTATATATATAATATAAAAGATATCTTCCTCTGGTCTTTATATATAGAATTTCATGATTTCCGTTTAAACAGTTTATCTGTCCCCTTATATATCGTTCAAGTTATGAGATAAAATTACACAATTAGACAAAATTATTATAATTAATGCAATGTTATTTAATATCAGAAATAGATATTTAGATTTCTTACATATGCCGGTATGAAGTGAGCGTTAAGATACAAATTTTCCCTTGTTGTGAACGTGATTTAATATTTTCTCTGTTTGGTTGGGCTGACATCTGTCAAACATATTCAATTACCAACAACATCATATATTTTTATTGTGTTGAAATTGTCACAATTTGTACCGAGAAGTGTTGATTTATGGAAAGCATTACTTTTCTTTTTCCATTTGAAGAAAAGTGCTGCAGAGTCGCATCGTATGAGTGTCGAGGCATATGGTGATCATGCTCTATCAAAAGCAACACGCAAAAGGTCGTTTCAACGGTTCAGAGATATAGGTTTTTATGTGAGAAATGAAGAGCGTGGAAGACATCCAATAAAATTTGAAGACGCCGAACTGCAAGCAATATTGGATGAAGATATTACTTTGAGTCAAAAGCAAATGGGAGCCATGTTAAATGTTGCACAACAAACAATTTCACACCGTTTGAAAGTAACGGGAAAATCAAATAATGTGGAAACATGAATTGTATGGTGCCACATGGACACTTATCGAATTGTCCCCGGCGATGAAAAATGGATATCTTTTAAGAATGCACCTTGGGTGAGAGCTGCTACGCCACCTGCAGTATTCACCAGACTTTGCCACTTCAGATTAATTTTAATCGATAGGACAAGCATTTTTAAAAAGTTTGCATTGCTTCTGCTTCTAATAGGCCTAAAGACCATACAAGTATGTAACAAACCACTAAACTCAAAGCGGACAAACTTTCTTACAACACCATTACGGTTATATTGAATCTAGTAGTTTTCAGTAGTGTGATAACTCGCTAAGTAAATACGTCAAAGACATTAAATTTCACTCAAAATATGTTAGTTCTGCTTTCTCCAAACTGGATAAGGAAGCGAAGCAGATGGGTCTGGCAGTGAACGAGGTCAAGACGAAATATCTCCTGTCATCAAACAAACAGTCGTCGCACTCGTGACTTGGCTCTCAAGTCACTGTTGACAGTCATAACTTCGAAGTTATAGATAATTTCGTCTATCTTGGAACCAGCATTAACAGCAACAACAATGTCAGCCTCGAAAGCCAACGCAGAATAACTCTTGCCAACAGGGGCTACTTTAGACTGAGTAGACAATTTGGGAGTACTCGACGAACAAAAACCAAACTCTAAACGTCACTCATTATTCCCGTCCTGCTATATGGCGCAGATGCATGGACGATGACAACATCTGATGAGTCGGCCTTAGGAGTTTTCGAGAAAAGGGTTCTGCCAAAGATTTGGGGTCCTGTGCGCGTTGGACGACGAATATCTCATTCGATGGAACGATGAGCTGTATGAGATATACGACGACATTAACATAGTCCAGCGAATTAAAAGACAGCGGCTACGCTGGCTATACATGTCGTACGTATGGACGAAAATACTCCTGTTCTGAAAATATTCGAAGCAATACCCGACGGGGGAAGCGGAGGAAGACCTCCACTCGGTTGCAACGTCCAGGTGGAGAAGGGCCTGGCTTCGCTTGAAAACTCCAATTGGCGCCACCTCGCGAAAAGAAGAAACGACTGGCGCGCTGTTGTGGTATGTTACGGTAGGCCTTCATAAGGTGTAAAAATTGAAAATTGCTTGGCGCCGTCCACCTGAAAGTACGATCGAAATCAAGATTAAGATCTTTTTATATCCTTTTGTGTTATAAAAAGTGAAGGGTATTCTAGTTTCGGTGCAGCTGAAGTTGACCTTTTTCTTGTTGTAATTTTGTATACTTAAGTCCATTATTTTTTTTGTATATGTGTTTCTGTTAAAAATGATTTTTATAATTTTTTATACATTTCATTTGAGTATCTTTTATTTATTTTTTATATTTTTAATTTTTTATTTTGCCTTTGTTTTATTTATATATCATTCTATTTCTATACAAATTCATTGCTCGCAATTACTCGCCTTGCCTGTGACATTTCCCTGTCTGCGATCAATCGGCTCTGAGTTACGCGCCACCATCACCGTTTACCGTGCGCACATTAATCAGCTTGCCGCTGAATGAATGTGAATTTTATTTTCGGTCAAAGTTTCGGCAATAAATTATTGTAAACCGCAAAACCGCAAAAAAAAAAAAAATATTTTATAATTTAAATCAATTAATTTTACAATTCACTCTACCTTTCTGGTTGCGCTTCAACGCCCCAAAAGATCCACTCCCCAATTCAATGAAAAATCTGCAATAACAACAACAATACAAAGCTTTAAGATTATTACAAATCGTAGGCATTGGTGGTGATTCGAAGGCGGGTCGACAAAATCTGTGCAAAGTTCGAACACTCATACGCACTGGTGTGCCCGGGCGCTGTACGCGGCGGCGCTTGGGGAATATCGTTGCACTTCAACGCTTTCGCAAGCATTTATCGGTGCGCTCGTTCATATTTATATCCGCAAACGCCCGCACATTTTAATCGCGCATATTTGTTTTATGGAAGATTTGCGCATTTCAAGTGCACCGCGTTATAAAAACAACACCAGCGACAACGGCAGCTAGCAAATGCATTGCACCGCAGCAGCCGTGGATAGTTGGCGCTGGTGACAATGGCGGAGGCTTTGTCGTTTCGATTGCACTTGCCGTAATTTTAGTGCGCCGCAGCATTTGAGTGGCAACAGTCGGTCGTTGGGTCGCGTACTTAACGCTGTGAATGTGCAAAAAAAGCGCCAGTTAATCGTTGCTAAAGTCGTTTTGTGCGATTGAGCTACCAGTTTCTCTCTCTACGCCGTTTTAATCGTATGCAGTTTTGTGGCAATTTGTTGCGAAAAGTGTTTAATGTTCGGTCATATGAGCGAGTGTTCAATGCAAGAAAGTAGTTTATACCGCCGCCAAAGTCCTTGGAAAAGTGTAATTAAAGCGTGAAAAGGCAAGGAAGTAATGCGGTGGAAAGTGCTTAAATCGAAATAAGAAAAAAAGCTGTGAACGATAATTTAAAGCAATTAAGAGGAAGTGAGTGCCATTTCTAGCTCATTTCAGTATAGATCAATTAAAACCCATCAATTGCTAGCAGCAAGCGATTTTAGAAGCCCAGTAGGTAGCAAGGTAAGGTTTGATAAAAATTAGAATGAGCTAAATGTTAGAGCTGTAAAACAGTTCGGCATATCTATAACTTAACGGTTAAGGGGCTATACCAGTGTGACACTTTCCAAAAATCGATTTTTTTTCAATAGTTTATATTTTCAAAAATATCCTGTAAAATCGGCAAAGTCATATCTTGAATAGTTTTTGAATGACAGCTAAAAAGCGACCGCTCGCAGGTATAAATCTGTTAATTGAAACTTTAAACGGGTTTTTCTCGAAACGGAATTTTGCAAAATTTCTAACACCACAACTCAACGAGAAAAGCCCGCTCGATCGACTTCAAATTGAAACTGAGTATTCTTGAATCTTTTTGATTGGTTGAAAATTATCAAATTGGCATTAAAAAATCGAAAATTGTTTAACCAAAAAACAACACTTTTTTCAATTTTTGTTAATTTTTGATATCTTTTCAAAAATCGCAGGTCATTGTATAGGAAAAACCTTCAACTTTAAAACCTGTTTTTGTTTTAGCTACTTATTCGGCCGGAATCATGTTAGCAGTAGGTGGACTTTTTTTTGGCACCCTCGAAGATAACACATAACTCCGTTATTTTTCAATATTTTTGTAAAAAAGAAATCATAAAGTGAAGCTGAAAATATACCTTATTATGTCCAAAGAACTTAGAAACAATCAATCGAGCACTTTCTTTTAAAAAAATCACGAAAATCGCCTAATTTTTTATGGATTACACTGGTATAGTTCCTTAATAGGGATTTCGTTAAAAAAATCATTATTAGACTAAGTACAGAAGGATATACATATATTACGCTATAAAATAATTGCATTAATTTGTTCAAAGCTTAGATCCTAGGACCAGTTTCTTTTGTTTTAAGTATGTCATAGCAATATACAAAGAGTAATATGTTAGTATGTATCTCACGGTACTCAAAGCAATAAGTTGATCAGCGCCCAGAAATAAAAGGCACTACCAATTGTCTGTGTGAAACGGTAAACCTCTGCGTACTTTAAGTTCAACTTCTGTAATGGAATCTCACCTCGAGCTGACACACGGTCCATTACCCGCTCATTAGGGTATTATACCACAACCAGCATAATGCTTCCTTAAGGGCAGTGTTCTATAAGCATGTTGGAGTGAACTTCAAGTAATCTGTTTCTCGTGGTATCCTAATTAAATCGCTAGTGCGACTTCGCATCGTAAACTATTGCAGGACTAATGTGAAGTAAGACATGTAAAGTCCAATTTCATACATTTGTGGTACAACCATACTAAATATATTCTAACCTAATTTTTTGACATTTTTACGCCCTAAACGATATATAATGCAATGGACCGGAGCATCGATCATTAATTAATTAAAAATTATAGGCGTACGTGTGGTTTAACCCTTTCGAACCTGAAAGCAACTAGTAGGAAAATTCCTGGTTTATTGATTACTATAGCTTTAGTATAGGCCTTAAAAGTGGAAAATTTTGAAGTGGAGTCTCTACCCCCTCCAGGAGGGCCTAAGGGGGGTGGGACATATGTGTCCATTCCGTTGTTTTGAGCGGGACGTATAAGTCCCGTTGGGTCTCTATATCACATAACTCAATAAAAACTAAACAGTATGTTGGATATTTTTTATCAACTAAAAATCATTTATTTCATTTATTTTGAAGGAAAAGTTAGTAAAACTGAAATTATATTTCATAAAAATATTAGATAAATCATCGTTTATGATAAGGTGCGAAACAATTCTTACATAGTGGAATTTGACACTCTTCACATATCGTTTTAGTGCGTTTTTCAATATTATTGAGGCGACATCCAGCACATCTTCGTCTTGTGCCTCCTTCAATTGGTAAACGAGTAGCGGTATTCCTATAAGTCTTCTTCTTTTTGGAAATGCAACCAGACCTTCCACTGCGAACATTGGCTGCCGTTTTCTGACCTTCATCAATGAGCTCTTCTGCTAAAACTACTAGAAAATCAATCAATGGCGTCTTCTTACGACGTAACTCTGAATATATTATCCATGAATTTACAACAGACATCATCAAGAGGCGATAAAAAACTTTTTTCCACCACTTTTTTTTCGGTTCAAATCATATAAGCCAGCCATTTGGTCCAGTCTATCGACTCCTCCCATAATCTCGCGATAAGATTTTATCATTTTTGGACATGGTGTAGATATTATTTGCCCATCCCTCTGCTTTTTTTCTACGGTTGCCATTTCGTCATCATGGCAGTTGCTTAGGAGGATTACTTCTTTTGTATCCTGCCATTTCGTGTACATTAGTCCAGAGCTACTGCTTCTGAACACTGCTTCCCCTTTTTTCAATTTTTGTGTTATCTTTGGCAAATTTTTCCTGTTTGCCATACACGTACCGAGCGCAGCAAAGTCCAAACTCTCTAAAAGGTGAACGCTTGTAAAAAAACGATCAAAACATAATGTAACATCCGGTTCTCGTACTGTGCGTACCAAGGTTTTAACCACTCGTTCACCTAGCGTTCCAATCGTAGGACCTTCCTCTTTTCCACAGTATATATTAAAGTCATAACAATAACCTGTCTGCGAATCGCAACGCATCCACATCTTTATACCTCTTTTCGTTGGTTTTAGAGGCATATACTGCTTCAGAGAGGAACGACCTTTGAATTTGGTCATTGATTCGTCGATGCTTTGATAAAGGCTGTCGCCACGAGCTGCTTGGAACCGACCTTTCAAACATTCCACGATGTCATCTACGTAGTATGTTTTGCTAGCACCAACAGGTTTTTCTGTAGATGAGAAATACATTTTCGGAGAAAGAGTTAAGAAACGATCGCGAGCAATTGCCGATTAAATAGCTTGGTTTCCCATAGCCTTATGTTTGGACCAGTAGTTTCTCATCGAAGGTAATGGCATATACGACATTATAAGTGTACAACCGATAACCACTTGCATTTCACCTATATCGGTAAGCTTCAATTTAGCATATTTTGGAGACTTACGCATTAGTTGGAGGCAAATTTGTTATGTAAATAAGCAAGCTTTTTTTAGGAAATATTTTATTGAGTATTTCTATTACCGAGTCAGATCGGCTGAAATGTGTAGCAATGTTAGGGATTCGTTGAGCTTGAATTATCTTACGCGGCTGGAAACTCTCATCAGGTATTGACCAAACCGTAACATTTTCGAAGTATGGCATATTATTATTTTCGCCGCTTTCTATTGATTGCAAATCATCATTGTTAGAAGAATTTCCTTCATTATTTTCGTCAGATTTGTCTGTTAGACAACTTTCATCATCAGAGGGCTCGTAATTATCTTCACTTCCATCTGAAAAATCGACGTCAGAAAGGTCACCAGATTCGTCACACTCCACAAGCTGGACTAATATATCATCCTCATTTAGTTTTCTTGACATTGTGCAAAGTTTGTCTAAAAAACAGGTTTATAGTACATATTTTCGTAATTTACTAAAAGTTAAAGAATGTCGGCAAGCTCTAAACGGGACATATTTATACCAACAAATAAACCTAACGGGACACATAGATCCCATAAATAAAAATTCCCATAATAACACTTAAAAACTGAAATATTACTAGATTATATTATTATATATTACTTACTAATATTACTTACCTAATTACAGCGATCCAGAACACTCTTTTGAATACTTATATTCACTAAAATCACTGAATATTCACATGAAAATAGCAATTGATGAAAGCACAGTAACATTCCGAAGAAAGCTGAGCGTCTTTTGTTTACAATTTTAGCACAAAAAAAACACAGAGCCGTTACCTGAACTTCAAAATATCAGACGGGACAGTTTTAAATGAGTTTAAATGGAAAATTAAGAATTTAGTTATGAGAAAACTTTTTCTGGGATGTATGTGTCCCAACAGGTCCGAAAGGGTTAAATATGACCATTTTAATAATTTTAATGTGCTTATTAAAACTTAAAAAAAATTCGGTTAAGTTGTTAAGTTACGAAAGACGTAGACCGTTTGTTTGGTATTTGACAGTTAGTGTGCGATACGTATTTATATTTTTGTACCAATACGTAGGTAGCCTTTTATATTTCGGGATTTGGTAACCATCTGGCAACTCACAACTTCATCGTAAAGCTCGACATTTTCGAAGTTGTACATACTCAGACCGTTTTGACATACGAGCACCATTTGTGTTGTTTACAGTAACTTAAAATATTCATTTCGATCAAAAATGGAATAAATCGTATTTTCGCATGTTTATTTTTTACAACTTTTGACGTGTATTAACGCATCAGCAACAAATTTTTAATGTAGGATCACACACAATTTGTTGATCGATTAAAAAAAGTTCGTGTCGGTTGGTCGAGTGAAATGTTAAAAAATACGATAACGGTACTTCGAAACATGTCTATGACAACGTGACAGATGATGAATCATGGATTTATACGAATGAGCCTGAAAGTGCACAGCACTAGACTGTATGGGTGTTTCAAGATGAGCATGATGATACTTGCAAGCAAATGCTTGAATAAGTCGCAACCATAGCACTAGAAAAACCTAGGACAGGAAATTGTGAGACATTTATTTGGCAGTTGCCTTTCAAGAAATCAGGAAAACCAATCACCGGATCATTCTTTACCACTTTAATGCAAGCTCTCAAACATCGACTGAAACAATTGCATTTTTAAGCACTCAAAACATCGATTTGATGAGTCATCTTCCGCATAGTCCAGATTTGGCATTAAATCACTCCCTTTTATTGTCAAATATAACAGTATAAAAATGAAGCCTCAAAAAACTCTTTTTACGATTGTATTGATGTAAATTAAAAAACGGCGAGTTAAAGTTAAAAACCGATATTTGCTGCACTTGTGATTTCATTTAAAGAATTTGCTCAAATAATGAATGTATCGAGTCACTGAACTATACCATACATATTCACGGCCTAGAGGTGCTCCTTTGTTTTGAAAATAATTCTCCCTTGTAGTATAAAAGGAACATTGTATTGCTGCATGCCCAGAGCACACATATAGAAACAGGTTACTATATAATATTTTGTTTTTGTTTATTTAGTCCTCTTTTTACATTTTGAATTTACACTGTCGGTAGTCAATGACAAGAAGTTATTTACACATTTCATTAGCACCTCAACAAAGATATTGTGACACATACAACAGATGTAGATATATACATATATACGTAGTATTAACGGTTAGCCAACATGAAGAGCGAGTGATCGGAAGGTAATGAATGAAGACGTCACTAACACACATACAATTAAACACACATATCACTTGAGTTCTGTTTACACAATGCCGTTGCCGTGAAATTGTATACAAAGAGGCGTGTGAGCGTAGATGTGTGTTTGATTGGTTGACGTGGCCACTGGGTCGATAGCACACTAGGCGGCTGATGAATTTGTGGCGTAAGCTCTTTGCCTCGGTGCACCATGCCTCTCAAGCAGCGCTGCTGGCCAGAGAACTGCAAGTGGCCAATAATTTATGCATTGTCAGACAAATAATTTATATAAATTTAGTATTACATTTAATATAAATGAACTTATGCTAAACATAAAAAAATAGCATTACCCTTGGTGGTTCTATCACAATGATCATATGAATTTCGTTTGAGTTGGCCATGACAGTGACTTTCCTACTATACGAATTGCTCTTTGTACTCTTTACTGTTTTGTTCTTTTTTTGGTAGAGAAAAAGAGGAAATGTCATAGAATATAAACAGCGTGATGCAATGTTTTGGCAGAGAAGTGCGTGCGCGGCGCTTAGATTTCAAGCTGCCGGTAGCACTGCGTACATATGTACATACATATGTAGACAGGCAGCTGCAATCGATGGGTCGTGCGAAGGACGTGCGCGTAAAATAAATTTACTAATGGCAATATAAATCTTTCGCAATTTAAAGCTACGTGCGCACACACAGAAACACACGTACATTGCTTGTGGATGAATCGCAAGTCAGCAGACCGCAAAGTGTATCAAATGAATTAAATTAAATTAGCTTTAACTTTTCTTAATAGAAGCAATTTACTTGGCCTGCGTCTATTCACATTTTCAAATTGCATTTAACTGTAAAATAGTCGTTTCGTCTAATAGTTTGTATACTGAAGCGATGTCGTAGATTTTACATGCATTGACGTCACTGAGCCGGGGGCGTATGAGTGATATTTATCGATTAATCTGTCTGTACTGAAAAGTAAACAAATTAATGACATTAAAATTAAGTAAAGCAAAAGGTATTTAGAAAGAGTTGAAAATTAAGCACTGAAATAAAAAAATATTTATAAAAATTAAAAACCAAAAAATAATAATTAAGTTAATTAAAAGTAAAAAATAAAAATAAAATAAGAAACACAGCCATAATTTTTATAAAAAGACAAATAACTAAATTAAAAGAAGACACATAATCGTGACAACGCTATTATTGATGAAGTGAGTATGTATTGAGTTAACAGTTCATGAAAAATGATAGTTTTAACCATTCTTCTTCTTAATTGGTGTAGACACCGCTTACGCGATTATAGCCGAGTTAACAACAGCGCGTCAGTCGTTTCTTCTTTTCGCTATGTGGCGCCAATTGGATATTCCAAGCGAAGCCAGGTCTTTCTCCACTTGGTCCTTCCAACGGAGTGGTGGTCTTCCTCTTCCTCTGCTTCCCCCGGCGAGTACTGCGTCGAATACCTTCAGAGCTGGAGTGTTTTCATCCAACCGGACAACATGACCTAGCCAGCGTAACCGCTGTCTTTTAATTCGCTGAACTATGTCAATGTCATCGTATATCTCGTACAGCTCATTGTTCCATCGAATGCGATATTCGCCGTGGCCAATGCGCAAAGGACCATAAATCTTTCACAGAACCTTTCTCTCGAAAACTCGTAACGTCGACTCATCGGTTGCTGTCATCGTCCTCTGCACTATATAGCAGGACGGGAATTATGAGTGACTTATAGAGATTGGTTTTTGTTTGTCGAGAGAGGACTTTGCTTCTCAATTGCCTACTCAGTCCGAAGTAGCACCTGCTGGCAAGAGCAATCTACAACTTCAAGGTTATGACTGTCAACAGTGACGTGAGAGCCAAGTCGCGAGAGCGACGACTGTTTGTTTGATGACAGGAGATATTTCGTCTTGCCCTCGTTCACTGCAAGACCCATTTTCTGTGCTTCCTTGTCCAGCCTGGAGAAAGCAGAACTAACGACGCGGGTGTTGAGGCCGATGATATCAATATCATCGGCATACGCCAGCAGCTGTACACTCTTATAAAAGATTGTACCTGCTCGATTAAGTTCTGCAGCTCGAATAATTTTCTCCAGCAGCAGATTGAAGAAGTCGCACGATAGGGAGTCGCCTTGTCTAAAACCTCGTTTGGTATCGAACGGCTCGGAGAGGTCCTTCCCGATCCCGATTCTCGAAAAAGAGCATCTAGAGTTCGCATTCGTGGCAGGAAGTATACAGAATATGCGAGAAAAACTATGAATTATGGGGTATATATACATAGGTCTACAACGCAGTTCTTCAACCTTTCAAATGCTCGATAATTCTACCCCCAATGGCACTGCCAGTGATCAAGTTCACCTTTGAGTTTCAAACGTCGCACGACGTTGTCATTATCCAAAAGGCCTTTGAATTTATTTATCAAGCAGTCAATAAGACTTTTAATTTCTTTGGTTTTCAAAGCACATGCTTTTTCTGGAAGCAGCAAACTTAGTTGAAATCCATCCAATACTTCTCTACAAAAGCACGTCTTCAAACCTTCTCCGTTTGTATCCAAAAGAGGAATGTACACTGAGACCCTGTAGTATTCGACGCAAGTTCTCACGCAGAAATTTTCGCGTTTTGTTTGTCGGCCCAGATTTTTGGTTTTTCTTCGTCAACTTTTAGTTCTGCGGCCATTTTTATTCGTATTTGAATAAATGGATCGAAAATGTTCCTCAGCTTTTTGTCTTCGATTTCAGAACGTTACAAGCAACGTATCAAAAATCCCAATTATAAATTGAACACACGGCTGGGATGAGTATCGTTGCTTTTCCCGTAGTTTCCTTATTTTTCCAGCTACTAATTTTCTATTTTGGAAAACTCGGAAGATAAACCGCTGAGAATGTATCAATCGAACATATCACAGAAACGAATATCATTATACATATGTAGTATATGGGATTTGGGGATAGTATCGACCCCATTTTATTTATTTTTGCCAATACTAATAATAATGCTCCCTGAAATTTGGTTATATGAGAGCTAGGTCAAGTTTTCCCCCAATTTTATATATTGGTCTACAACTTTGCTTCCGCCATTTTTTTTTTTTTGTAAATTTAAGGCTTTATTGTATAAAACATAATAAATTTTATATACTATACATAACAAAAATGTTACTCAAAATATTGGCCGTCGATAGCTACTACTTTTGACCATCTTTCTGGCAGCATGCGTATTCCGTGACGAAAGAACTCCTCGTCTTTCGAGTCGATCCAAGTATCAATCCAATTTTTGACTTCTGCATAAGAACTGAGGTGCTCGTTAGCTAGACCGTGTGCCATCGATCGGAACAAGTGGTAGTCAGATGGCGCAACGTCTGGAGAATACGGCGGGTGGGATAAGATCTGCCATTTCAGCGTCTCCAAATATTTTTTGACCACCTTTGCGACATGAGGCCGAGCATTGTCATGCTGGAGAATGACTTTATCGTGTCTTTCCTCGTTCTGTGGCCGTTTTTCTTTTAGTGCTCGGCTCAAACGCATCTATTGTGTTCGATATCGATCTCCTGTGATGGTTTCACTTGGCTTTAGCAGCTCATAATATATCACCCGCAGCTGGTCCCACTAAATGCACAGCATGACCTTGGCGCCGTGAATGTTCGGTTTTGCCGTCCACTTGGAGGCATGTCCAGGTTTTCCACATGACTTTCTTCGCTTAGGATTATCGTAGTGGACCCATTTTTCGCCGCCAATTACAATGCGATGTAAAAATCCCTTTCGGTTGTGCCTTTGAAGCAGCTGTTGACATGCAAAGAAGCGCCGTTCGACATCTCTTGGTTTCAAGTCGTAAGGAACCCAGTTTCCTTGTTTCTGAATCATTCCCATGGCTTTGAGGCGTTTTGATACGGCTTGCTGTGTCACTTGCAACGATTCGGCCAATTCCTCTTGGGTTTGAAACGCATCTTGGTCGAGTAATGCTTCCAGTTCAGCATCTTCGAAAATCTTCTCCCTTCCACTACCATGCCGGTCTTCGATTTCATAAACACCATTCTTAAAACGTTGAAACCATTCGCGACATGTTCTTTCACTTAGGACAGTCCCCATTCGA